>NC_090321.1:76695315-76999795 GCF_040869045.1 Eurosta solidaginis | reverse complement strand
GTTTCCTGCTTCGTCCATTGGCTAATAATGCCGTCATATAAGCGCAGTTTATATTGTTGACGTCTTCTTTGAAATTCACTGCAGTATTGATTTTTTGTTGTATTCGTAGAGCTTCCAGCGTCATTCGTGTTCGTTCTTTCCCCTCAACGTCTAATATTTTCGCGTTTTCGAAGTCCGCTGTGTGTCCTTTGTTGGTCAAATGTTCGCATAGTGCTGTTGTTGGTTTTCTATTTTTGGCGTCTAGTCTATGTTCGTTTATTCGTACACTTAGCGATCGCTTCGTCGTTCCAATGTATATTTGATTGCAAGTTTCTCCTGCGCTCCCATTACATTTTATTTCGTATACCACATTATGTTGTTGTTCTTTGTCGATTTTGTCTTTTGTTTGTGTAAAGATTGTGTTCAAAGTTCGATTTGGTTTATGCGCAAATTTTATATTGTTGTTGCGTGTGATGCTATACAATGTTTTGTTGTCCGTTAATCCTGGTATGTAATTGACGCCTGCATATATTTGCTTTTCTTTTACATTCTTTTGTTCAGTGATGCTTTGCGCGCAGTTGGTTTGACTAATTGTTGTTGTTATCCATGCGTCTATTTATGTATTAGGGTAGCCATTCTTATATAAAATATTTTTAATTTTTTTTAAATTTGTGGTCATGAACTCCTGTTCACTTAAATTGTAGATTTTCTTTATAAAGCTTATGGCCGTGTTCTTATTTGCATCCATGGGTGATTTGAATGGTAGTTTATTATTCTAGATGATGATACGGCTTTAGCATACCAATTAGTTTTTAGGGTTTGGTTCGATTTTATAACTTCGATATCTAGGAAGGGCAACTTGTTGTTTTTCTCTTTCTCTACTGTAAATTTTATTTTGGTATGTTGGTTATTTAGTGTTTTAAGTATTTCTTCCACGCCCTTAGTTTTAATTATAGCGAATATATCATCTACATATTTCTTTATGCATTTGATATATATGTCCCTCACTAGGGTAGGCACCTTGTCGTTGGTGTGAGGGCTTAGCCGAACTCCATAGCGCCCGACTATGAGGCGGAGCTGTTTAGGACTGACATCTACGCCGTTTCGCCTCATAGGAGGGCGGCGGGATGTCGGTGACCAAGAACTGCCAACCCCCTAATCCAGGGTGTTATGCGGACCGTGCCTATTGGACGATTTGCAGCCAGGGGATAAATTCGGCTGTATTCGAACGGAGCCTTCCCGATACCGGGCCATCTCGGGAAGTATTTATGGCCTTACCGCAGTAAGGGGCGCTGCTGTGGCGGACGGTTCTTTCCCCGTATATAATACTGGACCGCTGAGCCCGCCTTGTCGGGCAGGTGGTCGTACGACCAAGATGAACAACTCATTACCTGAACGTAATAAGGAGGATGTAAAGAGGAGGACTGAGTCGCAATCCAGGGACGACAAATACGAATTAAGCGATGCGTCGGACTCGGGGAGCGAGAGTAGTGCTGATTCAATGAACTCCGTGTTGGAGAAGCACACAAATGAAAACGGAGTAGAAGAGTGGAGAAGGGTACGGAGCAGAGGAAGTAAAAGAGCTCTCTCGCAGTACCGTGCAGCACTAAGAATTGTACAACGCTTGGGAGCAGTGGTCGACCCAACAGAAGTGGAGATCGAGCGCTTGGAATGGGCCCATGAAGCGGTAGAAGTAGGTCGAAGGCAGTTCAAAAGGTTTGCTGCGAGAAACCCTCGGTTCTGCAACAGGTACGAGGAGGAAGAAGCGTCGAATGGCATAATGAAGAGGCAACGTTCGGCAGAAGGCGACAAGCCTGCTTTCAAGAAGCAGAAAGGACCCAGTCCTAGAGCCGCGAGGCAGGGCAGTCGCATAGACAAGACAAGTAGGCCCAAAGCTGTAAGACAGATGGGTTCCAATAGCGAGGTAGCAACTACCTCGAAAGCTGCCAGTCAGAGGGAAGTTCCAACTACGGAAGTAGGAGATAAGCCAAAGGGAGATAACGCTAAGACTCCGGCTTTCTCGGAGGCGCTAAAGGGAGTTAACGCGAAGACTCCGGTGTTCTCGGAGGTTCCAAAGGGAGATAACACTAAGACTCCTGCTTTTCCCGAGAAGATGAGTGATGTGGCAAAGCAGTCACTGACTGTGGCGCTGGTTGATCGTAGCAGTCCGTTCGGACAAATGACTACTGAAAGGTGGAGATCTGTGGAAAGGGAGCTTATTAGCTTAATGCTTAAGATGATGCGGGAACAACCAAGTAAGCCCCTTCCAACCTTTGATTCGGGGGGATGGTATAATGGTGTGAAGATGATAGCGTGCGACAACATCGCGAGCTTGCGGTGGCTGGAGGAAGTCGTTCCAAACCTCCAAAGGCAAGGCACGAACGCGCGGTTTGAGGTGGTGGATAAAGCGCAAATCCCCACTGTACCAAAAGTTAAGGTATGGATACCATGCGTGATGAAGTCGGAGGATACACTGCGACTTCTGCAGAATCAGAATCCGAACATACCGGCACAGGATTGGAAGGTACTTACTGTATCTCGGCCTACCGAGGATGGTCAGTTCTACATCTTCCAAATAAACAAGCAGGCGGAGGATATTTTGTACACGCAGCTTGGAAAAATGTCCTTTGGCACTGGCAAAATTTACATGCGACTCAGGAAAAGAAGTCCCGAGGATAAAAATCCTAACACGCTGGAAGTGGGCGAAGTCGAAAAGGACCTCAGAAGCCTACGGGAAAAAAGACAGGTGGAGGTCCCCGACGTCACCACGAACGTGCTAGAAGAGGACCAACCGCTAAATGGTGCTGTGACCCGCACAGAGGAACACACGGCACAACATTCAAGAGGGGCTGAAGGGGGCCTCGAATACTCTAAACCAAAAGGGCAAGAGGAGGACGACGACGTCAAGACGAAGGTGCTGGAGGGGGACAAACAGCCCAATGGTGCTGCGAGTCCTACAGATAAACCTCCAACACAGTAAAGTGGCGTCGAGCGAACTCCTCCTAACCCTTGAGGAGGGTTCGTTTGACGTGGCGCTGATCCAGGAGCCGTGGCTCTCATCGGGAGGAAAGGTTTCTGGACTTAGCGCGCGCGGTTTTGGCGTTTACTACGTACAAACGGAAGGACGGGTGCGAGCTGTAGTAATGGTAAGGAAACAGCTGCATTCATATATGCTGCCTAATTACACCACCGAGGATCTCGTAGCGGTGGCCGTTGAGCAAAAGAATAAGCAGGCATTTATCCTGGCGTCCTGCTACATGGCCCATGCTGCGGAGGTTCCACCGATGGAGTGCAAAAGGCTAGTACAGGAGGAAGGGCGCAAAGGGCGGTTGGTCATAGGCGCAGATGCAAATACGCACCACAATGCGTGGGGAGGAGCAGATACGAACGAGAGAGGCGAATCTCTATTTTGTTACATCCTGCAAACCAATTTGCAGATAGCCAACAGGGGAAATGTTCCTACATACATTGGTCCAACATCCAGCAATGTTCTGGATATTACATTGAGCTCCGAGCGTGATATATCAAGGTATGATTGGATGGTTCTCGATAGACCATCCTTCTCCGACCATGCGTATATAAGCTTCAGCATCCCACTAAAGAGGGTAGAGAAGGGAGGAACCTTTAGAAACCCTAGGGCAACGAATTGGACTAAATTCCAGAAACATGTAGAAACGAAACTGGGACAACCCAAAGAGGTTGCTAATGTAGAGGAACTGGAGGAGTCGAATGAATTCCTAACAAGGACGCTTATGACTGCGTATAACAAAGCTTGCCCTCTAAGAAGATTCAGAGGAAAAGCAAAGCCGCCATGGTGGAGCAATGAGCTGAGTCTTCTAAGAAGACAGGTAAAATAAATGTTTAAACTCGCAAAGACCGCGGAAAGCGAAGCGTGTCGGGACGAGTACAGGGATCTACTGAGGATCTACAAGCGTGAAATTACCAGAGCGAAGAGAAACTCATGGAAAAGTTTCTGTACGGACATAGAGTGCTCCAGTGAAACAGCACGGTTGAAAAAAGTCCTAGCAAAGGGAAACATAGTCCAGGGACTAATAAAGAAAGAGAACGGGGAATGGTCAGGTGATAGTGAGGAATCCCTTGAGGTGCTTCTCGATACACATTTCCCATCGGGAGATGGTTTAGAAGAACCAGCAGACATCACTCACACTTCGATCACGGAGCTAGTGGTGCCGGGCTTGGTGACCGATACCAAGATCGAGTGGGCAGTGAAGACGTTTTCTAAGTTTAAATCGCCGGGCCCAGATGGTATATTCCCGGCCATGCTACAAGTCTCAAGTAGGGCGGTCGTGGAATGGCTTAAAATAATATTCGATGGGTGCATAAGACTGAATCATGTACCGCACTCTTGGAGAACTGCTCGTGTAGCTTTTCTACCAAAGGCGGGGAAGATCGGTCACGTGTATCCCAAAGACTATAGACCCATTAGCTTAACATCATTTCTGCTCAAAACCTTTGAGAGGCTGATAGATGTGTACATAAAGTCCAACGTGGATGAAAAGCTGCTCTCCACAACACAGCATGCGTACACCAAAGGCAAGTCGGTAGACACCGCATTGCATAGGGTGGTAATAAGCATAGAGAAATCCCTGGAATATAAGGAGTATGCTCTAGGAGTCTTCTTGGACATTGCCGGGGCTTTCAATAATGTTGCAAAATGGGCGATTATGTATGGTCTTAATTACATTAAAGTACATCCTGCCTTAATCAGATGGATCGGCTGCATGTTAAATTGCAGAAAGATTACATCACAATGGGGATTGTACGAGGCCACGAAATCAGTGGACAGGGGCACGCCGCAGGGAGGGGTGCTATCACCTCTGCTGTGGACACTGGTCATCAACCAACTGCTCAGGCAATTCGATGAGGGACCCGTAAAACTTACGGCTTACGCAGATGACGTTGCAATTGTCATAAGTGGAAAATGCCTTCCAACGATTAGTTCTTTGATGGATCGGGCGCTTCGGGATATTCATACCTGGGCATTTAATGTCGGGCTGAAAGTCAATGCGGAGAAGACGGATATGGTCTTGTTTACAAAGAGGCACAAGGTCCCAAATTGGACCAGGCCTAAGTTAGGAGCGGTGACCTTACAGGAGAAACCTTGCACAAAATATCTAGGAATCATCCTAGACAGTAAGCTGTCATGGAAGCTCAACGTGGAGGAGAGGGTCAAGAAGGCCTCAACGGCACTCTATGCATGTAAAAGAATGCTGGGGTGTACGTGGGGCCTATCGCCCTCTCTTTCTCATTGGGTTTTTACAGCGATTGTAAGCCCTATTCTATACTATGGAGTTCTTGTTTGGTGGAAAGCCACACAAAAAACAACATACCTCAAAAAATTAGAGGGGGTATGCAGACTATCGATGCTTTGCATTACGGGAGCCCTGAAAACAACCCCGACGGCTGCACTGTATGCCATTCTGCACATTCCACCTGTAGACCTGGTAGCAAAGAACAAACCGTTAACGACCGCAACCAGGCTCGATGCTTCGGGGCGGCTTGAGCACCGACCATATGGCCATAGTAGTATAGCGTCCTCAGTCACAAGACGAACAGACTACATGATTCCCTACCTGCACTTTGAGGGAGATCTTAAGGCCACAATAGAGGTGGACGGTTGGCGCAAGGGTGCGCAAATGGCGGACGAGGCGATACATGTGTACACCGATGGTTCCAAAATAGTGGAAGGAGTAGGGTCTGCGGTATACTGCGCTGATCCGGAATTAAGCAGATCCTACAGGCTGCCGGATTACTGTAGCGTTTTCCAAGCGGAAATATTAGCCGTAACCAAAGCAGTAGAAACCCTGGAAGAGAATAGCTTAAGCTGCAACCGTGTTAACTTTTATATTGACAGTCAAGCAGCAATTAAGGCAATAATCTCGCATAGCACAGCATCTAAATGCGTGTTAGAGTGTAAGCAGTCTCTGGAGAGAATCGGGACAGGGAGAAGCATACATCTATATTGGGTCCCAGGGCATATGGGAATAGATGGGAATGAAAAAGCGGACGAATTAGCTAAAAAGGGCGCATCCCTTGAAGCTTGCTCCGTAGACGTCCCAATTAGATTGGGCGAGATTAAGCGAAGGCGAGAGGTGCACATGATCGACCAAGCAGAAAAGGCGTGGGTTCAAGCGCGGGGCTGTAAAGTGTCGAAGATTATGTGTAGGTCTTACAACCTTAGACTAACACAGTTGCTTCTATCATTAAAAAGAGGGGACTGTAGACTCATGACGGGTATTCTGACTGGACACTGCCTTCTGGCGTCACATGCCTTTAAATTAGGCTTGGACAGTGATAGCAGGTGTAGGAAGTGCGGGTTGGAGGAGGAAACGATCGAGCACGTTCTGTGCTCGTGCCCTGCACTTGCCAGGCTAAGACTCCAGCTATTAGGAGTGATACAGCTGTCAGATCTAGAAGCAGCAAGTGGCTTAAGTCCTAGGAAGCTTCTAGTATTTGCCAAGAGGACGGAGTTTTTTTATAACATAGGTCCTGGTTTTTGATAGGGTTTTTCAGTTTGGTCGTTAAAACAAACTTCTGGTAACACTACGGACTCAATCAGTCTATGTGAGGTCCTCATGGACCGGCCAGTTCAACCTACCTACCTGATATATATGTCCTTTAATTTAAGCTCAGCAATGCTGTCGTCAATTATTTTGTCTAAGACTATATCAGCTACAGTGGGCGATAGAGGACGATTTTTTTAAATAACTTTTTTTTTAAAACAAAGTTGTGTGAAGTTGGCACCTCCATTTGCGAGTAATTAAAAAAACCAAATGCCATTCGTTTGTCCAGGAAAATTTTTCGTTTGTCCACCTTTTGTTAAGAAGTTATAACAAAAAAAATTTTTTTTTGTCAGATCGCGGGTTCGAATCGAGCTCAAGGCCTAACAATAATTTTTTTATCATTATTATTGTTATGATAAATTTTTTCTTAATTGAAATTTTTTTTTTTTAATTAGAATAGAAGAAAGAAAAAAATTTTAGACGACTGCCAAAGCTCGTTGTATAGATCCATTTCGGGAACTGCTAAATTCCTTCATCGGCAACGTTTAGGCGCCTCTGCTATAACCATTCAGCCATCACAGCGGTTTTTTGTTTATCTTCATTATTCCTACTTCTATTCTGGTTCGTGCTGTAACGATTTTACTTGCAAATCCTCTTATTTGCAATCCTCTGCTAAGTTCGAATCACTAAACTGTTGAATAAATAACTCCAATATTGAATAATGGGAAAATGACCTTTATTAAAGTACTTCACAATAACACTTATACTTTGCTACTCGCTGGCTTAATAACCAAACTGATTGATAACTCAAATCAAACTCTACTATTGGCCACCAGATCGCGTGCTTAATCAATAACTGATTGATAGCTCAACTCAAACTGAATTCCAGCGCCTCTACATCGGTCGCCTTTTATACTCTTTGGTTTCCTCGTTCGCATTTTTCTAGAATCTACTAGCATTGTCCATGAGCTCTCAAACTTCTCAGCTATAACTAAAATTGCACAATTTTATACATCTTTTAGGCGCTTCCAGAATCTAATAGTCCAGTAGCTCTCAAACTTCTCAGATATATGCATATGTTAGTGCATTGACTCTCCGCTGCTCGTATACGTACATGGTACATATATGTAGACGCAATTATTTATTCGTTTATGTAGATACATAATGATTGAATTATTGATGTGAATGTTTGTAGTTTACAGTCTCTCGCGCACACATAGGCGTATAAGTAAATGCATCTGTGTGTGACATATCTCGGCTGCCTTATATATGTGTATAAATGATTTTATTATTGACGTAAATATCGCTTAGCATGCCTTAGCATCGCTTTAGTGATGGTATAGCTTAGTGATGCTAATATCCGTGACAGTGCCAATTGATATTCACAACACTGCGACATCTGCTGCAGAATGGATGTGAAAATTGGACTTATTTGATGGCAATGCTGCCATAGTGTCATATTTTATTGACACTTTTTTCCCCGTGCTCTGGGATGTATTAACAGTTTTTGTTGTTATATCGGCTACTGATTTGTAAGATCGCGGGCACGAACCAGCTTATGGCTTATGAATTCAATTTTTCCAGAATCTACTAGTCCAGTAGCTCTCAAACTTCTCAGATATATGCATGTGTTAGTGCATTGACTCTCCGCTGCTCGTATACGTACATGGTACATATATGTAGACGCAATTATTTATTCGTTTATGTAGATACATAATGATTGAATTATTGATGTGAATGTTTGTAGTTTACAGTCTCTCGCGCACACATAGGCGTATAAGTAAATGCATCTGTGTGTGACATCTCTCGGCTGCCTTATATATGTGTATACATGATTTGATTATTGACGTAAATATCGCTTAGCATGCCTTAGCATCGCTTTAGTGATGGTATAGCTTAGTGATGCTAATATCCGTGACAGTGCCAATTGATATTCACAACACTGCGACATCTGTTGCAGAATGGATGTGAAAATTGGACTTGTTTGATGGCATTGCTGCCATAGTGTCATATTTTATTGACACTTTTTTCCCCGTGCTCTGGGATGTATTAACAATTTTTGTTGTTATATCGGCCTACTGATTTGTAAGATCGCGGGCACGAACCAGCTTATGGCTTATGAATTCAATTTTGTACATAGATAGTGTACCACATTCTAGGACTTTCTATCTAAGTGCTGTCACTGAGGGTGTTTTCACAAGGTTACCACCTATTTGAAATCGTTTCTGATGGAAACATGGACAAACGATGGGCAAACGACGGACATGCGATTTAGCACAATAAAGCGAAAAAAATATTGGAGTTTTTCGAAAAAAAAAAAAATATTTTTGTTATAACTTTTTAACAAAAGGTGGACAAACGAAAATTGTTCCTGGACAAACGTGGACAAACGAATGGCATTTGGTTTTTTTAATTACTCGCAAATCGAGGTGCCAACTTCACACACGATTTTTGTTTTTTTGAAATCACTTTTAACAAAAGGTAGACAAACGAAAATTTTTCCTGGACAAACATGGACAAACGATGGGCAAACGACGGACATACGATTTAGCACAATAAAGCGAAAGAAAAATATTTTGGGGTTTTTCGGAAAAAAAATATTTTTGTTATAACTTTTTAACAAGAGGTGGACAAACGAAAATTTTTCCTGGACAAACGTGGAAAAACGATGGACAAACGAACGGCATTGGTTTTTTTAATTACTCGCAAATGCAGGTGCCAACTTCACACACGATTTTTGTTTTTTTTGAAATCACTTTTAACAAAAGGTGGACAAACGAAAATTTTTCCTGGACAAACATGGACAAACATGGACAAACGATGGGGAAGCGACGGACATACGATTTAGCACATAAAGCGAAAAAATGTTTGGGGTTTTTCGAAAAAAAAAAAATTTTTTGTTATAACTTTTTCACAAAAGGTGGACAAACGAAAATTTTTCCTGGACAAACGTGGACAAACGATGGACAAACGAATGGCATTGGTTTTTTAATTACTCGCAAATGGAGGTGCCAACTTCACACACGATTATTTTTTTTTTTAAATCTTTTTAACAAAAGGTGGGCAAACGAAAATTTTTCCTGGACAAACATAGACAAACGATGGGCAAACGACGGACATACGATTTAACACAATAAAGCGAAAAAAAAAATTTTGGGGTTTTTCGAAAAAAAAATATTTTTGTTATAACTTTTTAACAAACGAAAATTTTTCCTGGACAAACGAATGGCATTTGGTTTTTTTTAATTACTCGGAAATGGAGGTGCCAACCTCACACACGATTTTTTTTTAAATAGGTTTTTAACAAAAGGTGGAAAAACGAAAATTTTTCCTGGACAAACATGGACAAACGATGGGGAAACGACGGACATACGATTTAACACAATAAAGCGAAAAAAAATGTTGGGGTTTTTCGAAAAAAAAATTGTTATAACTTTTTAACAAAAGGTGGACAAACAAAAATTTTTCCTGGACAAACATGGGCAAACGATGGACAAACGAATGGCATTTGGTTTTTTTAATTATTCGCAAAGGAAGGTGCCAACTTCACACACGATTTTTTTTTTAAATAACTTTTTAACAAAAGGTGGACAAACGGAAATTCTTCCTGGACAAACATAGACAAACGATGGGCAAACGACGGACATAGGATTTAACACAATAAAGCGAAAAACAAATGTTGGTGTTTTTCGAAAAAAAAAATATTTTTGTTATAACTTTTTAACAAAAGGTGGCCAAACGAAAATTTTGCCTGGACAAACGATGGACAAACGAATGGCATTTGGTTTTTTAATTACTCGGAAATGGAGGTGCCAACTTCACACACGATTTTTTTTTAAATGACTTTTTAACAAAAGGTGGACAAACGAAAATTTTTCCTGGACAAACATGGACAAACGATGGGCAAACAAGAGACATACGATTTAGCACAATAAAGCGAAAAAAAATTTTTGGGGTTTTTCGAAAAAAAAATATTTTTGTTATAACTTTTTAACAAAAGGTGGACAAACGAAAATTTTTCCTGGACAAACGAATGGCATTTGGTTTTTTAAATTACTCGGAAATGGAGGTGCCAACTTCACACACGATTTTTTTTTTAAATAACTTTTTAAGAAAAGCTGGACAAACGAAATTTTTTCCTGGAAAAACATGGACAAACGATGGGGAAACGACAGACATACGATTTAGCACATAAAGCGAAAAAAAAATGTTTGGGGTTTTTCGAAAAAAAAATTTTTTTGTTATAACTTTTTAACACAAGGTGGAAAAACGAAAATTTTTCCTGGAAAAAACGTGGGCAAACGATGGACAAACGAATGGCATTAAGTTTTTTTTAATTACTCGCAAACGGAGGTGCCAACTTCACACACGATTTTTTTTTTAAATAACTTTTTACAAAAGGTGGACAAACGAAAATTTTTCCTGGACAAACATGGACAAACGATGGGCAAACGACCGACATACGATTTAGCACAAAAAAGCGAAAAAAAATTGTTTGGGGGTTTTCGAAAAAAAAAAAATGTTTGTTATAACTTTTTAACAAAAGGTGGACAAACTAAAATTTTTCCTGGACAAACGAATGGCATTTGGTTTTTTTAATTACTCGGAAATGGAGGTGCCAACTTCACACACGATTTTTTTTTTTAAATAACTTTTTAACAAAAGGTGGACAAACGAAAATTTTTCCTGGACAAACGATGGACAAACGAATGGCATTTGGTTTTTTTAATTACTCGCAAATGGAGGTGCCAACTTCGCTCACGATTTTTTTTGTATACAACTTTTTAACAAAAGGTGGACAAACGAAAATTTTTCCTGGACAAACGTGGACAAACGAATGGCATTTGGTTTTTTTAATTTTTCGCAAATGGAGGTGCCAACTTCACACACGATTTTTTTTTAAATAACTTTTTAACAAAAGGTGGACAAACGAAAATTTTTCCTGGACAAACGATGGACAAACGAATGGCATTTGGTTTTTTAATTATTCGCAAACGAAGGTGCCAACTTCACACACGATTTTTTTTAAATAACTTTTTAACAAAAGGTGGACAAACGAAAATTGTTCCTGGACAAACATGGACAAACGATGGGCAAACGACGGACATACGATTTAGCACAATAAAGCGAAAAAAAATGTTTGGGGTTTTTCGAAAAAAAATATTTTTGTTATAACTTTTTAACAAAAGGTGGACAAACGAAAATTTTTCCTGGACAAACATGGACAAACGATGGGCAAACGACGAGCATACGATTTAGCACAATAAAGCGAAAGAAAAATTTTTGGGGTTTTTCGAAAAAAAAAAAATATTTTTGTTATAACTTTTTAACAAAAGGTGGCCAAACGAAAATTTTTCCTGGACAAACAATGGACAAACGAATGGCATTTGGTTTTTTAATTACTCGGAAATGGAGGTGCCAACTTCACACACGATTTTTTTTTAAATAACTTTTTAACAAAAAGGTGGACAAACGAAAATTGTTCCTGGACAAACATGGACAAACGATGGGCAAACGACGGACATACGATTTAGCACAATAAAGCGAAAAAAAAATGTTTGGGGTTTTTCGAAAAAAAATATTTTTGTTATAACTTTTTAACAAAAGGTGGACAAACGAAAATTTTTCCTGGACAAACATGGACAAACGATGGGGAAACGACGGGCATGCGATTTAGCACAATAAAGCGAAAGAAAAATTTTTGGGGTTTTTCGAAAAAAAAAAAAATATTTTTGTTATAACCTTTTAACAAAAGGTGGACAAAAGAAAATTTTTCCTGGACAAACGTGGGCAAACGATGGACAAACGAATGGCATTTAGTTTTTTTAATTACTCGCAATAACTTTTTTAACAAAAGGTGGACAAATGAAAATGTTTCCTGGACAAACAAAGACAAACGATGGGCAAACGACGGACATACGATTTTACACAATAAAGCGAAAAAAAAATGTTGGGGTTTTTCGGAAAAAAATATTTTTGTTATAACCTTTTAACAAAAGGTTATCAAACGAAAATTTTTCCGGGACAAACGTGGGCAAACGATGGACAAACGAATGGCATTTGGTTTTTTTAATTACTCGCAAATGGAGGTGCCAACTTCACACACGACATTTGTTTTTTTAAATTACTTTTTAACAAAAGGTGGACAGACGAAAATTTTTCCTGGACAAACATGGACAAACGATGGGGAAACGACGGACATACGATTTAGCACAATAAAGCGAAAGACAAATTTTTGGGGTTTTTCGAAAAATAAATATTTTTGTTATAACCTTTTAACAAAAGGTTATCAAACGAAAATTTTTCCGGGACAAACGTGGGCAAACGATGGACAAACGAATGGCATTTGGTTTTTTTAATTACTCGCAAATGGAGGTGCCAACTTCACACACGACATTTGTTTTTTTAAATTACTTTTTAACAAAAGGTGGACAGACGAAAATTTTTCCTGGACAAACATGGACAAACGATGGACAAACGACGGATATAACATTTAGAACAATAAAGCGGAAAAAAAATTTTGGGGTTTTTCGAAAAAAAAAATATTTTTGTTATAACTTTTTAACAAAAGGTGGCAATATTTTCCAGGACAAACGTGGACAAACGAAAGGCTTTTGGTTTTTTTAATTACTCGCAAATGGAGGTGCCAACTTCACACACGATTTTTGTTTTTTTTTTTAAATAACTTTTTAACAAAAGGTGGACAAACGAAAATTTTCCCTGGACAAACATGGACAAACGATGGGCAAACAACGGACATACGATTTAGCACAATAAATCGAAAAAAAACTTTTGGGAATTTTCTAAAAAAAATATTTTTGTTATAACTTTTTAACAAAAGGTGGACAAATGAAAATTTTTCCTGGACAAATATGTACAAACGATGCGCAAACGACGAACATACGATTTAACACAATAAAACGAACAAATATTTTTGGGGTTTTTCGAAAAAAAAAATATTTTTGTTATAACTTTTTAACAAAAGGTGGACAAACGATGGTCAAACGATGGACATACGATTTAGCACAATAAAGCGAAAAAAAATTTTTTGGGAATTTTCAAAAAAAATATTTTTGTCATAAACTTTTTAACAAAAGGTGGACAAACGAAAAATTTTACTGGACAAATATTTACAAACGATGGGGAAACGACGGGCATGCGATTTAGCACAATAAATCGAAAAAAAATTTGCGGTTTTTCGAAAAAAAAAATATTTTTGTTATAACTTTTTAACAAAAGGTGGACAAACGAAAATGTTTCCTTGACAAACGATGGACAAACGAATGGCATTTGGTTTTTTAACTACTCGTAAATGGAGGTGCCAACTTCACACACGATTTTTTTTTAAATGACTTTTTAACAAAAGGTGGACAAACGAAAATTTTTCCTGGACAAACATGGACAAACGATGGGCAAACAAGAGACATACGATTTAGCACAATAAAGCGAAAAAAAATTTTTGGGGTTTTTCGAAAAAAAAATATTTTTGTTATAACTTTTTAACAAAAGGTGGACAAACGAAAATTTTTCCTGGACAAACGAATGGCATTTGGTTTTTTAAATTACTCGGAAATGGAGGTGCCAACTTCACACACGATTTTTTTTTTAAATAACTTTTTAAGAAAAGCTGGACAAACGAAATTTTTTCCTGGAAAAACATGGACAAACGATGGGGAAACGACAGACATACGATTTAGCACATAAAGCGAAAAAAAAATGTTTGGGGTTTTTCGAAAAAAAAATTTTTTTGTTATAACTTTTTAACACAAGGTGGAAAAACGAAAATTTTTCCTGGAAAAAACGTGGGCAAACGATGGACAAACGAATGGCATTAAGTTTTTTTTAATTACTCGCAAACGGAGGTGCCAACTTCACACACGATTTTTTTTTTAAATAACTTTTTACAAAAGGTGGACAAACGAAAATTTTTCCTGGACAAACATGGACAAACATGGACAAACGATGGGCAAACGATCGACATACGATTTAGCACAAAAAAGCGAAAAAAAATTGTTTGGGGGTTTTCGAAAAAAAAAAATGTTTGTTATAACTTTTTAACAAAAGGTGGACAAACGAAAATTTTTCCTGGACAAACGAATGGCATTTGGTTTTTTTAATTACTCGGAAATGGAGGTGCCAACTTCACACACGATTTTTTTTTTTAAATAACTTTTTAACAAAAGGTGGACAAACGAAAATTTTTCCTGGACAAACGATGGACAAACGAATGGCATTTGGTTTTTTTAATTACTCGCAAATGGAGGTGCCAACTTCGCTCACGATTTTTTTTGTATACAACTTTTTAACAAAAGGTGGACAAACGAAAATTTTTCCTGGACAAACGTGGACAAACGAATGGCATTTGGTTTTTTTAATTTTTCGCAAATGGAGGTGCCAACTTCACACACGATATTTGTTTTTTTAAATAACTTTTTAACAAAAGGTGGACAAACGAAAATTTTTCTTGGACAAACATAGACAAACGATGTGCAAACGACGGACATACGATTTAACACAATAAAGCGAAAAAAAATGTTGAGGTTTTTCGAAAAAAAATTGTTATAACTTTTTAACAAAAGGTGGACAAACGAAAATTTTTCCTGGACAAACGAATGGCATTTGGTTTTTTAATTATTCGCAAACGAAGGTGCCAACTTCACACACGATTTTTTTTTAAATAACTTTTTAACAAAAGGTGGACAAACGAAAATTTTTCCTGGACAAACGATGGACAAACGAATGGCATTTGGTTTTTTAATTATTCGCAAACGAAGGTGCCAACTTCACACACGATTTTTTTTTAAATAACTTTTTAACAAAAGGTGGACAAACGAAAATTGTTCCTGGACAAACATGGACAAACGATGGGCAAACGACGGACATACGATTTAGCACAATAAAGCGAAAAAAAATGTTTGGGGTTTTTCGAAAAAAAATATTTTTGTTATAACTTTTTAACAAAAGGTGGACAAACGAAAATTCTTCCTGGACAAACATAGACAAACGATGGGCAAACGACGGACATAGGATTTAACACAATAAAGCGAAAAACAAACGTTGGTGTTTTTCGAAAAAAAATATTTTTGTTATAACTTTTTAACAAAAGATGGACAAACGAAAATGTTTCCTGGACAAACGATGGACAAACGAATGGCATTTGGTTTTTTAAATTACTCGGAAATGGAGGTGCCAACTTCACACACGATTTTTTTTTAAATAACTTTTTAACAAAAGGTGGACAAACGAAAATTTTTCCTGGACAAACATAGACAAACGATGTGCAAACGACGGACATACGATTTAACACAATAAAGCGAAAAAAAATGTTGAGGTTTTTCGAAAAAAAATTGTTATAACTTTTTAACAAAAGGTGGACAAACGAAAATTTTTCCTGGACAAACGATGGACAAACGAATGGCATTTGGTTTTTTAATTATTCGCAAACGAAGGTGCCAACTTCACACACGATTTTTTTTTAAATAACTTTTTAACAAAATGTGGACAAACGAAAATTTTTCCTGGACAAACGATGGACAAACGAATGGCATTTGGTTTTTTAATTATTCGCAAACGAAGGTGCCAACTTCACACACGATTTTTTTTTAAATAACTTTTTAACAAAAGGTGGACAAACGAAAATTGTTCCTGGACAAACATGGACAAACGATGGGCAAACGACGGACATACGATTTAGCACAATAAAGCGAAAAAAAATGTTTGGGGTTTTTTCGAAAAAAAATATTTTTGTTATAACTTTTTAACAAAAGGTGGACAAACGAAAATTTTTCCTGGACAAACATGGACAAACGATGGGCAAACGACGAGCATACGATTTAGCACAATAAAGCGAAAGAAAAATTTTTGGGGTTTTTCGAAAAAAAAAAAATATTTTTGTTATAACTTTTTAACAAAAGGTGGCCAAACGAAAATTTTTCCTGGACAAACAATGGACAAACGAATGGCACTTGGTTTTTTAATTACTCGGAAATGGAGGTGCCAACTTCACACACGATTTTTTTTTAAATAACTTTTTAACAAAAAGGTGGACAAACGAAAATTGTTCCTGGACAAACATGGACAAACGATGGGCAAACGACGGACATACGATTTAGCACAATAAAGCGAAAAAAAAATGTTTGGGGTTTTTCGAAAAAAAATATTTTTGTTATAACTTTTTAACAAAAGGTGGACAAACGAAAATTTTTCCTGGACAAACATGGACAAACGATGGGGAAACGACGGGCATACGATTTAGCACAATAAAGCGAAAGAAAAATTTTTGGGGTTTTTCGAAAAAAAAAAAAATATTTTTGTTATAACCTTTTAACAAAAGGTGGACAAAAGAAAATTTTTCCTGGACAAACGTGGGCAAACGATGGACAAACGAATGGCATTTAGTTTTTTTAATTACTCGCAATAACTTGTTTAACAAAAGGTGGACAAATGAAAATGTTTCCTGGACAAACAAAGACAAACGATGGGCAAACGACGGACATACGATTTTACACAATAAAGCGAAAAAAAAATGTTGGGGTTTTTCGGAAAAAAATATTTTTGTTATAACCTTTTAACAAAAGGTTATCAAACGAAAATTTTTCCGGGACAAACGTGGGCAAACGATGGACAAACGAATGGCATTTGGTTTTTTTAATTACTCGCAAATGGAGGTGCCAACTTCACACACGACATTTGTTTTTTTAAATTACTTTTTAACAAAAGGTGGACAGACGAAAATTTTTCCTGGACAAACATGGACAAACGATGGGGAAACGACGGACATACGATTTAGCACAATAAAGCGAAAGACAAATTTTTGGGGTTTTTCGAAAAATAAATATTTTTGTTATAACCTTTTAACAAAAGGTTATCAAACGAAAATTTTTCCGGGACAAACGTGGGCAAACGATGGACAAACGAATGGCATTTGGTTTTTTTAATTACTCGCAAATGGAGGTGCCAACTTCACACACGACATTTGTTTTTTTAAATTACTTTTTAACAAAAGGTGGACAGACGAAAATTTTTCCTGGACAAACATGGACAAACGATGGACAAACGACGGATATAACATTTAGAACAATAAAGCGAAAAAAAAATTTTGGGGTTTTTCGAAAAAAAAAATATTTTTGTTATAACTTTTTAACAAAAGGTGGCAATATTTTCCAGGACAAACGTGGACAAACGAAAGGCTTTTGGTTTTTTTAATTACTCGCAAATGGAGGTGCCAACTTCACACACGATTTTTGTTTTTTTTTTTTTTTAAATAACTTTTTAACAAAAGGTGGACAAACGAAAATTTTCCCTGGACAAACATGGACAAACGATGGGCAAACAACGGACATACGATTTAGCACAATAAATCGAAAAAAAACTTTTGGGAATTTTCTAAAAAAAATATTTTTGTTATAACTTTTTAACAAAAGGAGGACAAATGAAAATTTTTCCTGGACAAATATGTACAAACGATGCGCAAACGACGAACATACGATTTAACACAATAAAACGAACAAATATTTTTGGGGTTTTTCGAAAAAAAAAATATTTTTGTTATAACTTTTTAACAAAAGGTGGACAAACGATGGTCAAACGATGGACATATGATTTAGCACAATAAAGCGAAAAAAAATTTTTTGGGAATTTTCAAAAAAAATATTTTTGTCATAAACTTTTTAACAAAAGGTGGACAAACGAAAAATTTTACTGGACAAATATTTACAAACGATGGGGAAACGACGGGCATGCGATTTAGCACAATAAATCGAAAAAAAATTTGCGGTTTTTCGAAAAAAAAAATATTTTTGTTATAACTTTTTAACAAAAGGTGGACAAACGAAAATGTTTCCTTGACAAACGATGGACAAACGAATGGCATTTGGTTTTTTAACTACTCGTAAATGGAGGTGCCAACTTCACACACGATTTTTTTTTTTAACAACTTTTTAACAAAAGGTGGACAAACGAAATTGTTCCTGGACAAACATGGACAAACTATGGGCAAACGACGGACATACGATTTAGCACAATAAATCGAAAAAAAAATTTTTTGGGGTTTTTCGAAAAAAAAATATTTTTGTTATAACTTTTTAACAAAAGGTTGACAAACGAAAATGTTTCCTAGACAAACGACGGACATACGATTTAACAAAATAAAGCGAAAAAAAATGTTGAGGTTTTTCGAAAAAAAATTGTTATAACTTTTTAACAAAAGGTGGACAAACGAAAATTTTTCCTGGACAAACGAATGGCATTTGGTTTTTTAATTATTCGCAAACGAAGGTGCCAACTTCACACACGATTTTTTTTTTTAAATAACTTTTTAACAAAAGGTGGACAAACGAAAATTGTTCCTGGACAAACATGGACAAACGATGGGCAAACGACGGACATACGATTTAGCACAATAAAGCGAAAAAAAATGTTTGGGGTTTTTCGAAAAAAATATTTTTGTTATAACTTTTTAACAAAAGGTGGACAAACGAAAATTTTTCCTGGACAAACATGGACAAACGATGGGCAAACGACGAGCATACGATTTAGCACAATAAAGCGAAAGAAAAATTTTTGGGGTTTTTCGAAAAAAAAAATATTTTTGTTATAACTTTTTAACAAAAGGTGGCCAAACGAAAATTTTTCCTGGACAAACGATGGACAAACGAATGGCATTTGGTTTTTTAATTACTCGGAAATGGAGGTGCCAACTTCACACACGATTTTTTTTTTTAAATAACTTTTTAACAAAAGGTGGACAAACGAAAATTGTTCCTGGACAAACATGGACAAACGATGGGCAAACGACGGACATACGATTTAGCACAATAAAGCGAAAAAAAAATTTTTTGGGGTTTTTCGAAAAAAAAAATATTTTTGTTATAACTTTTTAACAAAAGGTGGACAAACGAAAATGTTTCCTGGACAAACGATGGACAAACGAATGGCATTTGGTTTTTTAAATTACTCGGAAATGGAGGTGCCAACTTCACACACGATTTTTTTTTTAAATAACTTTTTAACAAAAGGTGGATAAACGAAAATTTTTCCTGGACAAACATAGACAAACGATGTGCAAACGACGGACATACGATTTAACACAATAAAGCGAAAAAAATGTTGAGGTTTTTCGAAAAAAAATTGTTATAACTTTTTAACAAAAGGTGGACAAACGAAAATTTTTCCTGGACAAACGATGGACAAACGAATGGCATTTGGTTTTTTAATTATTCGCAAACGAAGGTGCCAACTTCACACACGATTTTTTTTAAATAACTTTTTAACAAAAGGTGGACAAACGAAAATTTTTCCTGGACAAACGATGGACAAACGAATGGCATTTGGTTTTTTAATTATTCGCAAACGAAGGTGCCAACTTCACACACGATTTTTTTTTAAATAACTTTTTAACAAAAGGTGGACAAACGAAAATTGTTCCTGGACAAACATGGACAAACGATGGGCAAACGACGGACATACGATTTAGCACAATAAAGCGAAAAAAAATGTTTGGGGTTTTTCGAAAAAAAATATTTTTGTTATAACTTTTTAACAAAAGGTGGACAAACGAAAATTTTTCCTGGACAAACATGGACAAACGATGGGCAAACGACGAGCATACGATTTAGCACAATAAAGCGAAAGAAAAATTTTTGGGGTTTTTCGAAAAAAAAAAAATATTTTTGTTATAACTTTTTAACAAAAGGTGGCCAAACGAAAATTTTTCCTGGACAAACAATGGACAAACGAATGACATTTGGTTTTTTAATTACTCGGAAATGGAGGTGCCAACTTCACACACGATTTTTTTTTTTTAAATAACTTTTTAACAAAAAGGTGGACAAACGAATATTGTTCCTGGACTAACATGGACAAACGATGGGCAAACGACGGACATACGATTTAGCACAATAAAGCGAAAAAAAATGTTTGGGGTTTTTCGAAAAAAAATATTTTTGTTATAACGAAATGGACAAACGAAATTTTTTCCTGGACAAACATGGACAAACGATGGGGAAACGACGGGCATACGATTTAGCACAATAAAGCGAAAGAAAAATTTTTGGGGTTTTTCGAAAAAAAAAAAAATATTTTTGTTATAACCTTTTAACAAAAGGTGGACAAACGAAAATTTTTCCTGGACAAACGTGGGCAAACGATGGACAAACGAATGACATTTGGTTTTTTTAATTACTCGCAAATGGAGGTGACAACTTCGCACACGATTTTTTTTTTTTTAAATAACTTTTTAACAAAAGGTGGACAAACGAAAATTTTTCCTGGACAAACATAGACAAACGATGGGCAAACGACGGACATACGATTTAACAGAATAAAGCAAAAAAAATTTTTTTGGGGTTTTTCGAATAAAAAAATATTTTTGTTATAACTTTTTAACAAAAGGTGGACAAACGAAAATTTTTCCTGGACAAACGTGGGCAAACGATGGACAAACGAATGGCATTTAGTTTTTTTAATTACTCGCAATAACTTTTTTAACAAAAGGTGGACAAATGAAAATGTTTCCTGGACAAACAAAGACAAACGATGGGCAAACGACGGACATACGATTTTACACAATAAAGCGAAAAAAAAAATTTGGGGTTTTTCGGAAAAAAATATTTTTGTTATAACTATTTAACAAAAGGGGAAAAAACGAAAATTTTTCCTGGACAAACATGGACAAACGATGGGGAAACGACGGACATACGATTTAGCACAATAAAGCGAAAGACAAATTTTTGGGGTTTTTCGAAAAATAAATATTTTTGTTATAACCTTTTAACAAAAGGTGGACAAAAGAAAATTTTTCCGGGACAAACGTGGGCAAACGATGGACAAACGAATGGCATTTGGTTTTTTTAATTACTCGCAAATGGAGGTGCCAACTTCACACACGACATTTGTTTTTTTAAATTACTTTTAACAAAAGGTGGACAGACGAAAATTTTTCCTGGACAAACATGGACAAACGACGGATATAACATTTAGAACAATAAAGCGAAAAAAAAATTTTGGGGTTTTTCGAAAAAAAAAAAATATTTTTGTTATAACTTTTTAACAAAAGGTGGACAAACGAAAATTTTTCCTGGACAAATATGTACAAACGATGCGCAAACGACGAACATACGATTTAGCACAATAAAGCGAAAAAAAATGTTTGGGGTTTTTCGAAAAAAAATATTTTTGTTATAACTTTTTAACAAAAGGTGGACAAACGAAAATTTTTCCTGGACAAACATGGACAAACGATGGGCAAACGACGAGCATACGATTTAGCACAATAAAGCGAAAGAAAAATTTTTGGGGTTTTTCGAAAAAAAAAAAATATTTTTGTTATAACTTTTTAACAAAAGGTGGCCAAACGAAAATTTTTCCTGGACAAACAATGGACAAACGAATGACATTTGGTTTTTTAATTACTCGGAAATGGAGGTGCCAACTTCACACACGATTTTTTTTTAAATAACTTTTTAACAAAAAGGTGGACAAACGAAAATTGTTCCTGGACTAACATGGACAAACGATGGGCAAACGACGGACATACGATTTAGCACAATAAAGCGAAAAAAAATGTTTGGGGTTTTTCGAAAAAAAATATTTTTGTTATAACTTTTTAACAAAAGGTGGACAAACGAAAATTTTTCCTGGACAAACATGGACAAACGATGGGGAAACGACGGGCATACGATTTAGCACAATAAAGCGAAAGAAAAATTTTTGGGGTTTTTCGAAAAAAAAAAAAAATATTTTTGTTATAACCTTTTAACAAAAGGTGGACAAACGAAAATTTTTCCTGGACAAACGTGGGCAAACGATGGACAAACGAATGACATTTGGTTTTTTTAATTACTCGCAAATGGAGGTGACAACTTCGCACACGATTTTTTTTTTTTTAAATAACTTTTTAACAAAAGGTGGACAAACGAAAATGTTTCCTGGACAAACATAGACAAACGATGGGCAAACGACGGACATACGATTTAACAGAATAAAGCAAAAAAATTTTGTTTGGGGTTTTTCGAATAAAAAAATATTTTTGTTATAACCTTTTAACAAAAGGTGGACAAACGAAAATTTTTCCTGGACATACGATTTAGCACAATAAAATGAAAAAAATTTTTGCGGTTTTTCGAAAAAAAAAAATATTTTTGTTATAACCTTTTAACAAAAGGTGGACAAACGAAAATTTGTCCTGGACAAACGATGGACAAACGAATGGCATTTGGTTTTTTTAATTACTCGGAAATGGAGGTGCCAACTTCACACACGATTTTTTTTTAAATAACTTTTTAACAGAAGCTGGACAAACATGGACAAACGATGGGAAAACGACGGACATACGCTTTAGCACATAAAGCGAACAAAAAATGTTTGGGGTTTTTCGAAAAAAAATTTTTTTTTGTTATAACTTTTTAACAAAAGGTGGACAAACGAAAATTTTTCCTGGACAAACGTGGGCAAACGATTGACAAACGAATGGCATTTAGTTTTTTTAATTACTCGCAATAACTTTTTTAACAAAAGGTGGACAAATGAAAATGTTTCCTGGACAAACAAAGACAAACGATGGGCAAACGACGGACATACGATTTTACACAATAAAGCGAAAAAAAAAATTTGGGGTTTTTAGGAAAAAAATATTTTTGTTATAACTATTTAACAAAAGGGGAAAAAACGAAAATTTTTCCTGGACAAACATGGACAAACGATGGGGAAACGACGGACATACGATTTAGCACAATAAAGCGAAAGACAAATTTTTGGGGTTTTTCGAAAAATAAATATTTTTGTCATAACCTTTTAACAAAAGGTTATCAAATGAAAATTTTTCCGGGACAAACGTGGGCAAACGATGGACAAACGAATGGCATTTGGTTTTTTTAATTACTCGCAAATGGAGGTGCCAACTTCACACACGACATTTGTTTTTTTAAATTACTTTTTAACAAAAGGTGGACAGACGAAAATTTTTCCTGGACAAACATGGACAAACGATGGACAAACGACGGATATAACATTTAGAACAATAAAGCGAAAAAAAAATTTTGGGGTTTTTCGAAAAAAAAAAATATTTTTGTTATAACTTTTTAACAAAAGGTGGCAAATTTTTCCAGGACAAACGTGGACAAACGAAAGGCTTTTGGTTTTTTTAATTACTCGCAAATGGAGGTGCCAACTTCACACACGATTTTTGTTTTTTTTTTTTTAAATAACTTTTTAACAAAAGGTGGACAAACGAAAATTTTCCCTGGACAAACATGGACAAACGATGGGCAAACAACGGACATACGATTTAGCACAATAAATCGAAAAAAAACTTTTGGGAATTTTCTAAAAAAAATATTTTTGTTATAACTTTTTAACAAAAGGTGGACAAACGAAAATTTTTCCTGGACAAATATGTACAAACGATGCGCAAACGACGAACATACGATTTAACACAATAAAACGAACAAATATTTTTGGGGTTTTTCGAAAAAAAAATATTTTTGTTATAACTTTTTAACAAAAGGTGGACAAACGAAAATTTTTCCTGGACAAATATGGACAAACGATGGTCAAACGATGGACATATGATTTAGCACAATAAAGCGAAAAAAAATTTTTTGGAAATTTTCAAAAAAAATATTTTTGTCATAAACTTTTTAACAAAAGGTGGACAAACGAAAAATTTTACTGGACAAATATTTACAAACGATGGGGAAACGACGGGCATGCGATTTAGCACAATAAATCGAAAAAAAAATTTGCGATTTTTCGAAAAAAAAATATTTTTGTTATAACTTTTTAACAAAAGGTGGACAAACGAAAATGTTTCCTTGACAAACGATGGACAAACGAATGGCATATAGTTTTTTTAAATACTCGCAAATGGAGGTGCCAACTGCACACACGATTTTTTTTTTTTAAATAACTTTTTAACAAAAGGTGGACAAACGAAAATTTTTCCTGGACAAACATAGACAAACGATGGGCAAACGACGGACATACGATTTAACACAATAAAGCGAAAAAAAATTTTTTTTGGGGTTTTTCAAAAAAAAAAATATTTTTGGTATAACCTTTTAACAAAAGGTGGACAAACGAAAATTTTTCCTGGACAAACATGGACAAACGATGGGGAAACGACGGACATACGATTTAGCACAATAAAACGAAAAAATATTTTTTGGGGTTTTTCGAACAAAAATATTTTTGTTATAACTTTTTAACAAAAGGTGGACAAACGAAAATTTTTCCTGGACACACATGGACAAACGATGGGGAAACGACGGACATACGATTTAGTACAATAAAGCGAAAAAAAAATTGTTGGTATAACCTTTTAGCAAAAGGTGGACAAACGAAAATTTTTCCTGGATAAACATGGACAAACGATGGGGCAACGACGGACATACGATTTGGCACAATAAAGCGAAAAAAAAAATATTTGCGGTTTTTCGAAAAAAAAATATTTTTGTTATAACTTTTTAACAAAAGGTGGACAAACGAAAATGTTCCTCGACAAACGATGGACAAACGAATGGCATTTAGTTTTTTTAATTACTCGCAAATGGAGGTGCCAACTGCACACACGATTTTTTTTTTTAAATAACTTTTTAACAAAAGGTGGACAAACGAAAATTTTTCCTGGACAAACATAGACAAACGATGAGCAAACGACGGACATACGATTTAGCGCAAAAAAGGAAAAAAAAAATTTTTTGGGAATTTTCGAAAAAAAAATATTTTTGTTATAACTTTTTAACAAAAGGTGGACAAACGAAAATTTTTCCTTCACAAACATGGAGAAACGACGGACATAACATTTAGAACAATAAAGCGAAAAAAAAATTTGGGGTTTTTCGAAAAAAAAAATATTTTTGTTATAACTTTTTAACAAAAGGTGGACAAACGAAAATGTTTCCTGGACAAACGATGGACAAACGAATGGCATTTAGTTTTTTTTAAATACTCGCAAATGGAGGTGCACACACGATTTTTTTTTTTAAATAACTTTTTAACAAAAGGTGGACAAACGAAAATTTTTCCTGGACAAACATAGACAAACGATGGGAAAACGACGGAAATACGATTTAACACAATAAAGCGAAAAAAAAATTGGGGTTTTTCGAAAAAAAAAAAATATTTTTGTTATAACTTTTTAACAAAACGTGGACAAACGAAAATTTTTCCTGGACAATTGAATGGCACTTGGTTTTTTTAATTACTTGCAAATGGAGGTGCCAACTTCACGCACGATTTTTTTTAAATAACTTTTTAACAAAAGGTGGACAAACGAAATTTTTTCCTGGACAAACGAATGGCACTTGGTTTTTTTAATTACTCGCAAATGGAGGTGCCAACTTCACACACGATTTTTTTTAAATAACTTTTTAACAAAAGCTGGACAAACATGGACAAACGATGGGGAAACGACGGGCATACGATTTAGCACATAAAGCGAAAAAAAATATTTGGGGTTTTTCGAAAAAAAAAATTTTTTTGTTATAACTTTTTAACAAAAGGTGGACAAACGAAAATTTTTCCTGGAAAAACGTGGGCAAACGATGGACAAACGAAAGGCATTTAGTTTTTTTAATTACTCGCAATAACTTTTTTAACAAAAGGTGGACAAATGAAAATTTTTCCTGGACAAACATGGACAAACGATGGGGAAACGACGGACATACGATTTAGTACAATAAAGCGAAAAAAAAATGTTGGGGTTTTTGAAAAAAAAAATATTTTTGTTATAACCAATTAACAAAAGGTGGACAAACGAAAATTTTTCCTGGACAAACCTGGACAAACGATGGGGAAACGACGGACATACGATTTGGCACAATAAAGCGAAAAAAAATGTTGGGGTTTTTCGAAAAAAAAAAATTTTTTTGTTATAACTTTTTAACAAAAGGTGGACGGATATACGATTTAGCACAATAAAACGAAAAAATATTTTTTGGGTTTTTCGAAAAAAAATATTTTCGTTATAACTTTTTAACAAAAGGTGGACAAACGAAAATGTTTCCTGGACAAACGATGGACAAACGAATGGCATTTAGTTTTTTTAAATACTCGCAAATGGAGGTGCCAACTCCACACACGATTTTTTTTTAAACAACTTTTTAACAAAAGGTGGACAAACGAAAATTTTTCCTGGACAAACATGGACAAACGATGCGCAAACGACGGACACACGATTTAACACAATAAAGCGAAAAAAAATTTTTTTGGGGTTTTTCGAAAAAAAAAATATTTTTGTTATAACCTTTTAACAAAAGGTGGAGAAACGAAAATTTTTCCTGGACAAAAATGGACAAACGATGGACACACGATTTAGCACAATAAAACGAAAAAATATTTTTTGGGTTTTTCGAAAAAAAAATATTTTTGTTATAACTTTTTAACAAAAGGTGGACAACAGAAAATTTTTCCTGGACAAACGATGGGGAAACGACGGACATACGATTTAGTACAATAAAGCGAAAAAAAAATGTTGGGGTTTTTGGAAAAAAAAATATTTTTGTTATAACCAATTAACAAAAGGTGGACAAACGAGAATTTTTCCTGGACAAACATGGACAAACGATGGGGAAACGACGGACATACGATTTGGCACAATAAAGCGAAAAAAAAATGTTGGGGTTTTTCGAAAAAAAAAAAACAATTTTTTTGTTATAACTTTTTAACAAAAGGTGGACGGATATACGATTTAACACAATAAAGCGAAAAAAAAATGTTGGGGTTTTCGAAAAAAAATATTTTTGTTATAACTTTTTAACAAAAGGTGGACAAACGAAAATTTTTCCTGGAGAAAAGAATGGCATTTGGTTTTTTAATTACCCGCAAATGGAGGTGCCAACTTCACGCACGATTTTTTTTTAAATAACTTTTTAACAAAAGGTGGACAAACGAAAATTTTTCCTGGACAAACATAGACAAAGGATGGGCAAACGACGGACATACGATTTACCACAAAAACGGGAAAAAAAATTTGTTTGGTGTTTTTCGAAAAAAAAAAATATTTTTGTTATAACCTTTTAACAAAAGGTGGACAAACGAAAATTTTCCCTGGACAAACGAATGGCATTTGGTTTTTTTAATTACTCGCAAATGGAGGTGCCAACTGTACACACGATTTTTTTTGTAAATAACTTTTTAACAAAAGGTGGACAAACGAAAATTTTTCCTGGACACATATGGACAAACGATGGGGAAACGACGGACATACGATTTAGTACAATAAAGCGAAAAAAAAATTTGGGGTTTTTCGAAAAAAAAAAATTTTTTGTTATAACCTTTTAACAAAAGGTGGACAAACGAAAATTTTACCTGGACAAACGATGGGGAAACGACGGACATACCATTTAGTACAATAAAGCGAAAAAAAAATGTTGGGGTTTTTGAAAAAAAAATATTTTTGTTATAACCAATTAACAAAAGGTGGACAAACGAAAATTTTTCCTGGACAAACCTGGACAAACGATGGGGAAACGACGGACATACGATTTGGCACAATAAAGCGAAAAAAAATGTTGGGGTTTTTCGAAAAAAACAAATTTTTTTGTTATAACTTTTTAACAAAAGGTGGACAAACGAAAATGTTTCCTGGACAAACGATGGACAAACGAATGGCATTTTGTTTCTTTAAATACTCGCAAATGGAGGTGCCAACTCCACACACGATTTTTTTTTAATAACTTTTTAACAAAAGGTGGACAAACGAAAATTTTTCCTGGACAAACGATGGGGAAACGACGGACATACGATTTAGTACAATAAAGCGAAAAAAAAATGTTGGGGTTTTTGGAAAAAAAAATATTTTTGTTATAACCAATTAACAAAAGGTGGACAAACGAGAATTTTTCCTGGACAAACATGGACAAACGATGGGGAAACGACGGACATACGATTTGGCACAATAAAGCGAAAAAAAATGTAACAAAAGGTGGACAAACGAAAATTTTTCCTGGACAAAAGAATGGCATTTGGTTTTTTAATTACCTGGAAATGGAGGTGCCAACTTCACGCACGATTTTTTTTTAAATAACTTTTTAACAAAAGGTGGACAAACGAAAATTTTTCCTGGACAAACATAGACAAAGGATGGGCAAACGACGGACATACGATTTACCACAAAAACGGGAAAAAAAATTTGTTTGGGGTTTTTCGAAAAAAAAAATATTTTTGTTATAACCTTTTAACAAAAGGTGGACAAACGAAAATTTTCCCTGGACAAACGAATGGCATTTGGTTTTTTTAATTACTCGCAAATGGAGGTGCCAACTCCACACACGATTTTTTTTTAAACAACTTTTTAACAAAAGGTGGACAAACGAAAATTTTTCCTGGACAAACATAGACAAACGATGCGCAAACGACGGACATAGGATTTAACACAATAAAGCTAAAAAAAAAAATTTTGGGGTTTTTCGAAAAAAAAATATTTTTGTTATAACCTTTTAACAAAAGGTGGACAAACGAAAAATGTTCCTGGACAAACATGGACAAACGATGCGAAAACGACGGACATACGATTTAGCACAATAAAACGAAAAAAAAAATTTTTGGAGTTTTTCGAAAAAAAAATATTTTTGTATGTTTGTTTAATGGTGTGTTCAGTTTATACTTATATTTAAGAATTCATGAGCTTAACACCGGCTTATAAGCATGAAAACAAATACCAGCAGGATGGCCTAGTGGTTAAAGGCTACTGCAGTTTCACCATGTGATTCACGGTTCGAATCCCGGTGAAACCTTTGATAACATTACAAAATTGCCTGATGATGATTATGTTGGCAGTTTTCGAAATGGGTCCATCGCAATATGCCAGCAAATGTTTCTTTCTTTTCAGTTTCTCTTAGAAAAACATAATAATTGAAATTCAATTATTATAAGCCGGTGTTAAACTCATGAATTCTTAAAAAATATTTTTGTTATAACTTTTCAACAAAAGGTGGACAAACGATGGGGAAACGACGGACATACGATTTAGTACAATAAAGCGAAAAAAAAATTTTGGGGTTTTTCGAAAAAAAAATATTTTCGTTATAACCTTATAACAAAAGGTGGACAAACGAAAATTTTTCCTGGATAAACATGGAAAAATGATGGGGCAACGACGGACATACGATTTGGCACAATAAAGCGAAAAAAAAATATTTGCGGTTTTTCGAAAAAAAAATATTTTTGTTATAACTTTTTAGCAAAAGGTGGACAAACGAAAATGTTTCCTGGACAAACGATGGACAAACGAATGGCATTGTTTTTTAATTACTCGCAAATGGAGGTGCCAACTGCACACACGATTTTTTTTTTAAATAACTTTTTAACAAAAGGTGGACAAACGAAAATTTTTCCTGCACACACATGGACAAACGATGGGGAAACGACAGACATACGATTTAGTACAATAAAGCGAAAAAAAAATTTGGGGTTTTTCGAAAAAAAAAATATTTTTGTTATAACCTTTTAACAAAAGGTGGACAAACGAAAAATTTTCCTGGGTAAACATGGACAAACGATGCGCAAACGACGGACATACGATTTAACACAATAAAGCGAAAACAAATTTTTTTGGGGTTTTTCGAAAAAAAAAATATTTTTGTTATAACCTTTTAACAAAAGGTGGAGAAACGAAAATTTTTCCTGGACAAAAATGGACAAACGATGGACACACGATTTAGCACAATAAAACGAAAAAACATTTTTTGGGTTTTTCGAAAAAAAAATATTTTTGTTATAACTTTTTAACAAAAGGTGGACAAACGAAAAATTTTCCTGGACAAACGATGGGGAAACGACGGACATACGATTTAGTACAATAAAGCGAAAAAAAAATGTTGGGGGTTTTTGGAAAAAAAAATATTTTTGTTATAACCAATTAACAAAAGGTGGAGAAACGAGAATTTTTCCTGGACAAACATGGACAAACGATGGGGAAACGACGGACATACGATTTGGCACAATAAAGCGAAAAAAAATTTAACAAAAGGTGGACAAACGAAAAATTTTCCTGGGTAAACATGGACAAACGATGCGCAAACGACGGACATACGATTTAACACAATAAAGCGAAAACAAATTTTTTTGGGGTTTTTCGAAAAAAAAAATATTTTTGTTATAACCTTTTAACAAAAGGTGGACAAACGAAAAATTTTCCTGGGTAAACATGGACAAACGATGGGGCAACGACGGACATACGATTTGGCACAATAAAGCGAAAAAAAAATATTTGCGGTTTTTCGAAAAAAAAAATATTTTTGTTATAACTTTTTAACAAAAGGTGGACAAACGAAAATGTTTCCTGGACAAACGATGGACAAACGAATGGCATTTAGTTTTTTTAATTACTCGCAAATGGAGGTGCCAACTACACACACGATTTTTTTTTAAATAACTTTTTAACAAAAGGTGGACAAACGAAAATTTTTCCTGGACAAACATAGACAAACGATGAGCAAACGACGGACATACGATTTAGCACAATAAAGCAAAAAAAAATTTTTTTGGGAATTTTCGAAAAAAAAATATTTTTGTTATAACTTTTTAACAAAAGGTGGACAAACGAAAATTTTTCCTGGACAAACATAGACAAACGATGGGCAAACGACGGACATACGATTTAACACAATAAAGCGAAAAAAAAATTGGGGTTTTTCGAAAAAAAAAAAAATATTTTTGTTATAACTTTTTAACAAAACGTGGACAAACGAAAATTTTTCCTGGACAATTGAATGGCACTTGGTTTTTTTTAATTACTCGCAAATGGAGGTGCCAACTTCACGCACGATTTTTTTTAAATAACTTTTTAACAAAACGTGGACAAACGAAAAATTTTCCTGGACAAACGAATGGCACTTGGTTTTTTTTAATTACTCGCAAATGGAGGTGCCAAATCCACACACGATTTTTTTTAAATAACTTTTTAACAAAAGCTGGACAAACGATGGGGAAACGACGGGCATACGATTTAGCACATAAAGCGAAAAAAAATGTTTGGGGTTTTTCGAAAAAAAAAATTTTTTTGTTATAACTTTTTAACAAAAGGTGGACAAACGAAAATTTTTCCTGGAAAAACGTGGGCAAACGATGGACAAACGAAAGGCATTTAGTTTTTTTAATTACTCGCAATAACTTTTTTAACAAAAGGTGGACAAATGAAAATTTTTCCTGGACAAACAAAGACAAACGATGGGCAACCGACGGACATACGATTTAACACAATAAAGCGAAAAAAAAATTTTGGGGTTTTTCGGAAAAAAATATTTTTGTTATAACTTTTTAACAAAAGGGGGACACAAGAAAATTTTTCCTGGACATACATGGACAAACGATGGGGAAACGACGGACATACGATTTAACACAATAAAGCGAAAAAAAATTTTTTTGGGGTTTTTCGAAAAAAAAAATATTTTTGTTATAACCTTTTAACAAAAGGTGGACAAACGAAAATTTTTCCAGGACAAAAATGGACAAACGATGGACACACGATTTAGCACAATAAAACGAAAAAATATTTTTTGGGTTTTTCGAAAAAAAAATATTTTTCAAGGTTCGAATCGAGCTCAAGGCCAGAACAATAATTTTTTTCTAATGATAATTATTGTTATTTTTTAATTTTTCTAAATTTGAAAAATTGTATTTTGTTTTTGGAATAGTAAGTAGAAAATTTTTCAGACAACCTGCCATAGCTGCGCAGATAGATCCATTTCGAAGGGTGCTAAGCCTTTATCATCAGTACGCTTTAGGCATGCTGCGCTAACCATTTAGCTATACAGTGGCCTTGAGCTCGATTCGAACCTTGAATGATTTATCAATAGGCCGATAAAAACAAAAACAATTAAAAAATATTTTTGTTATAACTTTTTTACAAAAGGTGGACAAACGAAATTTTTTCCTGGACAAACGATGGGGAAACGACGGACATACGATTTAGTACAATAAAGCGAAAAAAAAATGTTGGGGTTTTTGGAAAAAAAAAAAAATTTTGTTATAACCAATTAACAAAAGGTGGACAAACGAAAATGTTTCCTGGACAAACGATCGGGAAACGACGGACATACGATTTAGTACAATAAAGCGAAAAAAAATGTTGGGGTTTTTGGAAAAAAAAATATTTTTGTTATAACCAATTAACAAAAGGTGGACAAACGAAAATGTTTCCTGGACAAACGATGGACAAACGAATGGCATTTAGTTTTTTTAAATACTCGCAAATGGAGGTGCCAACTCCACACACGATTTTTTTTTAAATAACTTTTTAACAAAAGGTGGACAAACGAAAATTTTTCCTGGACAAACATGGACAAACGATGCGCAAACGACGGACATACGATTTAACACAAAAAAGCGAAAAAAAATTTTTTTGGGGTTTTTCGAAAAAAAAAATATTTTTGTTATAACCTTTTAACAAAAGGTGGAGAAACGAAAATTTTTCCTGGACAAAAATGGACAAACGATGGACACACGATTTAGCACAATAAAACGAAAAAATATTTTTTGGGTTTTTCGAAAAAAAAAATATTTTTGTTATAACTTTTTAACAAAAGGTGGACAAACGAAAATTTTTCCTGGACAAACGATGGGGAAACGACGGACATACGATTTAGTACAATAAAGCGAAAAAAAAAATGTTGGGGTTTTTGGAAAAAAAAAATATTTTTGTTATAACCAATTAACAAAAGGTGGACAAACGAAAATTTTTCCTGGACAAACATGGACAAACGATGGGGAAACGACGGACATACGATTTGGCACAATAAAGCGAAAAAAAAAATGTTGGGGTTTTTCGAACAAAAAAAAAAATTTTTGTTATAACTTTTTAACAAAAGGTGGACGGATATACGATTTAACACAATAAAGCGAAAAAAAAATTTTGGCGTTTTCGAAAAAAAATATTTTTGTTATAACTTTTTAACAAAAGGTGGACAAACGAAAATTTTTCCTGGACAAAAGCATGGCATTTGGTTTTTTAATTACCCGCAAATGGAGGTGCCAACTTCACGCACGATTTTTTTTTAAATAACTTTTTAACAAAAGGTGGACAAACGAAAATATTTCCTGGACAAACATAGACAAAGGATGGGCAAATGACGGACATACGATTTACCACAAAAACGGGAAAAAAATTTGTTTGGGGTTTTTCGAAAAAAAAAAATTTTGTTATAACCTTTTAACAAAAGGTGGACAAACGAAAATTTCCCCTGGACAAACGAATGGCATTTGGTTTTTTTAATTACTCGCAAATGGAGGTGCCAACTCCACACACGATTTTTTTTAAACAACTTTTTAACAAAAGGTGGACAAACGAAAATTTTTCCTGGACAAACATAGACAAACGATGCGCAAACGACGGACATACGATTTAACACAATAAAGCGAAAAAAAAAAATTTTGGGGTTTTTCGAAAAAAAAATATTTTTGTTATAACCTTTTAACAAAAGGTGGACAAACGAAAAATGTTCCTGGACAAACATGGACAAACGATGCGAAAACCACGGACATACGATTTAGCACAATAAAACGAAAAAAAAATTTTTTGGGGTTTTTCGAAAAAAAAATATTTTTGTATGTTTGTTTAATGGTGTGTTCAGTTTATACTTATATTTAAGAATTCATGAGCTTAACACCGGCTTATAAGCATGAAAACAAATACCAGCAGGATGGCCTAGTGGTTAAAGGCTACTGCAGTTTCACCATGTGATTCACGGTTCGAATCCCGGTGAAACCTTTGATAACATTACAAAATTGCCTGATGATGATTACGTTGGCAGTTTTCGAAACGGGTCCATCGCAGTATGCCAGTAAATGTTTCTTTCTTTTCAGTTTCTCTTAGAAAAACATAATAATTGAAATTCAATTATTATAAGCCGGTGATAAACTCATGAATTCTTAAAAAATATTTTTGTTATAACTTTTCAACAAAACGAAAATTTTTCCTGGACAAACATGGACAAACGATGGGGAAAGACGGACATACGATTTAGTACAATAAAGCGAAAAAAAAATTTTGGGGTTTTTCGAAAAAAAAATATTTTCGTTATAACCTTTTAACAAAAGGTGGACAAACGAAAATTTTTCCTGGATAAACAAAATGCTATAACTTTTTCAAAAATTGACCATTTGGGATCTTTTTTTTTTTAATTTGTTTTTAAATGTACTTTTCGGAAAAAATTCAAAAAAAGGTTTAAAGTTTTTTTTTGTAATTTTTCAGTTTTTCGAGATTTTTCGAATTTCGCCCTTTTTTTCTCATAAAAAACTTCAATCAATTCTGCAATCATCCCCACTAATCCCCGAGTGGGCCGAGAATTTTTTTTTTTATTTAATTGAAAAAAAAAACTTAAAAATTTTTTTTGTATTTCTTCCGAAAAGTAAATTTAAAAACATATTGTTAAAAAAAAAAGATCTCAAACGGTAAATTTTGGAAAAAGTTATACCATTTTGAAAACAAAAACGGAGTTTTTTTAAAAATTCATAACTTTTTTTGAGTTGGATGAAAAAATTTGAAAAACATCTGAAAAACGTATTTCGTAAGCTAGAAAAAGAAGAAACACTTTCAGCCAATTCTAAAGGGGTCGGGTTCAAAATTGGTCGAAATGGGCTGGAATACCCCATATATATTGTTTGGGGTTTTTCGAAAAAAAAATATTTTTGATATAACTTTTTAACAAAAGGTGGACAAACGAAAATTGTTCCTGGACAAACATGGACAAACGATGGGCAAACGACGGACATACGATTTAGCACGATAAAGCGAAAAAAAATTTTTTTGGGGTTTTTCGAAAAAAAAAAATTATTTTATTATAACTTTTTAACAAAAGGTGGACAAACGAAAATGTTTCCTGGACAAACGAATGGCATTTGGTTTTTTAAATTACTCGGAAATGGAGGTGCCAACTTCACACACGATTTTTTTTTAAAATAACTTTTTAACAAAAGGTGGACAAACGAAAATTTTTTCTGGACAAACATAGACAAACGATGTGCAAACGACGGACATACGATTTAACACAATAAAGCGAAAAAAAATGTTGAGGTTTTTCGAAAAAAAATTGTTATAACTTTTTAACAAAAGGTGGACAAACGAAAATTTTTCCTGGACAAACGATGGACAAACGAATGGCATTTGGTTTTTTAATTATTCGCAAACGAAGGTGCCAACTTCACACACGATTTTTTTTTAAATAACTTTTTAACAAAAGGTGGACAAACGAAAATTTTTCCTGGACAAACGATGGACAAACGAATGGCATTTGGTTTTTTAATTATTCGCAAACGAAGGTGCCAACTTCACACACGATTTTTTTTTAAATAACTTTTTAACAAAAGGTGGACAAACGAAAATTGTTCCTGGACAAACATGGACAAACGATGGGCAAACGACGGACATACGATTTACCACAATAAAGCGAAAAAAAATGTTTGGGGTTTTTCGAAAAAAAATATTTTTGTTATAACTTTTTAACAAAAGGCGGACAAACGAAAATTTTTCCTGGACAAACATGGACAAACGATGGGCAAACGACGAGCATACGATTTAGCACAATAAAGCGAAAGAAAAATTTTTGGGGTTTTTCGAAAAAAAAAATAATTTTGTTATAACTTTTTAACAAAAGGTGGACAAACGAAAATTTTTCCTGGACAAACAATGGACAAACGAATGGCATTTGGTTTTTTAATTACTCGGAAATGGAGGTGCCAACTTCACACACGATTTTTTTTTAAATAACTTTTTAACAAAAAGGTGGACAAACGAAAATTGTTCCTGGACAAACATGAACAAACGATGGGCAAACGACGGACATACGATTTAGCACAACAAAGCGAAAAAAAATGTTTGGGGTTTTTCGAAAAAAAAAAAATATTTTTGTTATAACCTTTTAACAAAAGGTGGACAAACGAAAATTCTTCCTGGACAAACGTGGGCAAACGATGGACAAACGAATGACATTTGGTTTTTTTAATTACTCGCAAATGGAGGTGACAACTTCGCACACGATTTTTTTTTAAATAACTTTTTAAAAAAAGGTGGACAAACGAAAATTTTTCCTGGACAAACATGAACAAACGATGGGGAAACGACGGGCATACGATTTAGCACAATAAAGCGAAAGAAAAATTTTTGGGGTTTTTCGAAAAAAAATATTTTTGTTATAACTTTTTAACAAAAGGTGGACAAACAAAATTTTTCCTGGACAAACGATGGGGAAACGACGGACATACGATTTAGCACAACAAAGCGAAAAAAAATTTTTGGGGTTTTTCGAAAAAAAAAAAATATTTTTGTTATAACCTTTTAACAAAAGGTGGACAAACTAAAATTTTTCCTGGGAAAACGTGGGCAAACGATGGACAAACGAATGACATTTGGTTTTTTTAATTACTCGCAAATGGAGGTGACAACTTCGCACACGATTTTTTTTTTAAATAACTTTTTAACAAAAGGTGGACAAACGAAAATTTTTCCTGGACAAACATAGACAAACGATGGGCAAACGACGGACATACGATTTAACAGAATAAAGCAAAAAAATTTTTTTTGGGGTTTTTCGAAAAAAAAAATATTTTTGTTATAACCTTTTAACAAAAGGTGGCAAACGAAAAATTTTCCTGGACAAACGATGGGGAAACGACGGACATACGATTTAGCACAATAAAATGAAAAAAATGTTTGCGGTTTTTCGAAAAAAAAAATATTTTTGTTATAACCTTTTAACAAAAGGTGGACAAACGAAAATTTGTCCTGGACAAACGAATGGCATTTGGTTTTTTTAATTACTCGGAAATGGAGGTGCCAACTTCACACACGATTTTTTTTTAAATAACTTTTTAACAGAAGCTGGACAAACATGGACAAACGATGGGGAAACGACGGACATACGCTTTAGCACATAAAGCGAACAAAAAATTTTTGGGGTTTTTCGAAAAAAAATTTTTTCTTGTTATAACTTTTTAACAAAAGGTGGACAAACGAAAATTTTTCCTGGACAAACGTGGGCAAACGATGGACATACGATTTAACACAATAAAGCGAAAAAAAAATTTTGGGGTTTTTCGGAAAAAAATATTTTTGTTATAACTTTTTAACAAAAGGGGAAAAAACGAAAATTTTTCCTGGACAAACATGGACAAACGATGGGGAAACGACGGACATACGATTTAGCACAATAAAGCGAAAGACAAATTTTTGGGGTTTTTCGAAAAATAAATATTTTTGTTATAACCTTTTAACAAAAGGTGGACAAACGAAAATTTTTCCGGGACAAACGTGGGCAAACGATGGACAAACGAATGGCATTTGGTTTTTTTAATTACTCGCAAATGGAGGTGCCAACTTCACACACGACATTTGTTTTTTTAAATTACTTTTTAACAAAAGGTGGACAGACGAAAATTTTTCCTGGACAAACATGGACAAACGATGGACAAACGACGGATATAACATTTAGAACAATAAAGCAAAAAAAAAATTTTGGGGTTTTTCGAAAAAAAAAAATATTTTTGTTATAACTTTTTAACAAAAGGTGGCAAATTTTTCCAGGACAAACGTGGACAAACGAAAGGCTTTTGGTTTTTTTAATTACTCGCAAATGGAGGTGCCAACTTCACACACGATTTTTGTTTTTTTTTTTTTAAATAACTTTTTAACAAAAGGTGGACAAACGAAAATTTTCCCTGGACAAACATGGACAAACGATGGGCAAACAACGGACATACGATTTAGCACAATAAATCGAAAAAAAAACTTTTGGGAATTTTCTAAAAAAAATATTTTTGTTATAACTTTTTAACAAAAGGTGGACAAACGAAAATTTTTCCTGGACAAATATGTACAAACGATGGGGAAACGACGGGCATGCGATTTAGCACAATAAATGGAAAAAAATATTTGCGGATTTTCGAAAAAAAAATATTTTTGTTATAACTTTTTAACAAAAGGTGGCAAATTTTTCCAGGACAAACGTGGACAAACGAAAGGCTTTTGGTTTTTTAATTACTCGCAAATGGAGGTGCCAACTTCACACACGATTTTTGTTTTTTTTTTTTTTAATAACTTTTTAACAAAAGGTGGACAAACGAAAATTTTCCCTGGACAAACATAGACAAACGATGGGCAAACGACGGACATACGATTTAACAGAATAAAGCAAAAAAAATTTTTTTGGGGTTTTTCGAAAAAAATATTTTTGTTATAACCTTTTAACAAAAGGTGGACAAACGAAAATTTTTCCTGGACAAACGATGGGGAAACGACGGACATACGATTTAGCACAATAAAACGAAAAAATATTTTTTGGGGTTTTTCGAAAAAAAAAATATTTTTGTTATAACTTTTTAACAAAATGTGGACAAACTAAAAATTTTCCTGAACAAACATGGACAAACGATGGGGAAACGACGGACATACGATTTAGTACAATAAAGCGAAAAAATAATTTTGGGGTTTTTCGAAAAGAAAAAATTATTTTTGTTATAACCTTTTAACAAAAGGTAGACAAACGAAAATTTTTCCTGGACAAACATGGACAAACCATGCGCAAACGACGAACATACGATTTAACACAATAAAACGAAATAATATTTTTGGGGTTTTTCGAAAAAAAAATATTTTTGTTATAACTTTTTAACAAAAGGTGGACAAACGAAAATTTTTCCTGGACAAATATGGACAAACGATGGTCAAACGATGGACATACGATTTAGCACAATAAAGCGAAAAAAATTTTTTGGGAATTTTCAAAAAAAATATTTTTGTCATAAACTTTTTAACAAAAGGTGGACAAACGAAAAATTTTACTGGACAAATATTTACAAACGATGGGGAAACGACGGGCATGCGATTTAGCACAATAAATCGAAAAAAAAATTTGCGGTTTTTCGAAAAAAAAAATATTTTTGTTATAACTTTTTAACAAAAGGTGGACAAACGAAAATGTTTCCTTGACAAACGATGGACAAACGAATAGCATATAGTTTTTTTAAATACTCGCAAATGGAGGTGCCAACTGCACACACGATTTTTTTTTTTAAATAACTTTTTAACAAAAGGTGGACAAACGAAAAGTTTTCCTGGACAAACATAGACAAACGATGGGCAAACGACGGACATACGATTTAACACAATAAAGCGAAAAAACATTTTTTTTGGGGTTTTTCGAAAAAAAAAATATTTGTGGTATAACCTTTTAACAAAAGGTGGACAAACGAAAATGTTTCCTGGACAAACATGGACAAACGATTGGGAAACGACGGACATACGATTTAGCACAATAAAACGAAAAAATATTTTTTGGGGTTTTTCGAACAAAAATATTTTTGTTATAACTTTTTAACAAAAGGTGGACAAACGAAAATTTTTCCTGGACACACATGGACAAACGATGGGGAAACGACGGACACCCCTGGCCCACCCTAATGGCGACATTTCGAAAAGGCGTCCACCTATAGACCTAATGCCCACTCCCTCTTAAAATGCTCAGTAACACTTTTCGTTTGATACACATATCGTACAAACATTCTAGAGTCACCCCTGGCCCACCCTAATGGCGATATCTCGAAAAGGCGTCCACCTATAGACCTAATGCCCACTCCCTCTTAAAATGCTCAGTAACACCTTTCATTTGATTCCCATATCGTACAAACACATTCTAGAGACACCCCTGGTCCACCTTTATGGCGATATCCCTAAATGGCGTCCATCCATAGAACTACGGCCTACTCTCTCTTAAAATACTCTTTAATACCTTCCATTTGATACACATGTCATACAACCACATTCCAGGGTTACCCTAGGTTCATTTTCCTACATGGTGATTTTCCTTATTTTGTCTCCATAGCTCTCAACTGAGTATGTAATGTTCGGTTACACCCGAACTTAGCCTTCCTCACTTGTTTTCAAATAAATTTTTAACAATAGCTGGACAAACGAAAAATTTTCCTGGACAAACATGGACAAACGATGGGGAAACGACGGACATACGATTTAGCACATAAAGCGAAAAAAAAATGTTTGGGGTATTTCGAAAAAAAAAATTTTTTTTGTTATAACTTTTTAACAAAAGGTGGACAAACGAAAATTTTTCCTGGACAAACGTGGGCAAACGATGGACAAACGAATGGCATTTAGTTTTTTAATTACTCGCAAACGGAGGTGCCAACTTCAAACACGATTTTTTTTAAATAACTTTTTAACAAAAGGTGGACAAACGAAAATTTTTCCTGGACAAACATGGACAAACGATGGGCAAACGACGGACATACGATTTAACACAATAAAGCGGAAAAAATTTGTTTGGGGTTTTTCGAAAAAAAATATTTTTGTTATAACTTCGTAACAAAAGGTGGACAAACGAAAATTTTTCCTGGACAAACATGGAAAAACGATGGGGAAACGACGGACATACGATTTAGCACAATAAAGCGAAAAAAAAAATTCTGGGGTTTTCCGAAAAAAAAAAATTTTTTTTGTTATAACTTTTTAACAAAAGGTGTACAAACGAAAATTTTTCCTGGAAAAACGTGGACAAACGATGCGGAAACGACGGACATACGATTTAGCACAATAAAGCGAAAAAAAAATGTTGGGGTTTTTCGAAAAAAAAAATATTTTTGTTATTACTTTTTAACAAAAGGTGGACAAACGAAAAATTTTCCTGGATAAACGTTTGACATTTGATTTTTTTAATTACTCGCAAATCGAGGTGCCAACTTCACACACGATATTTGTTTTTTAAATTACTTTTTAACAAAAGGTGGACAAACGAAAATTTTTCCTGCATAAACATGGACAAACGATGGGCAAACGACGAACATACGATTTAGCACAATAAAGCGAAAAAAATGTTTGGGGTCTTTCGAAAAAAAAAATATTTTTGTTATAACTTTTTAACAAAAGGTGGACAAACGAAAATTTTTCCTGGACAAACATGGACAAACGATGGTCAAACGACGGACATACGATTTAGCACAATAAGCGAAAAAAAAATGTTGGGGTTTTTCGAAAAAAATAAATATTTTTGTTATAACTTTTTAACAAAAGGTGGACAAACGACAATTTTTCCTGCACAAACATGGGGAAACGACGGACATACGATTTAGCAAAATTAAGGAAAAAAAATTTGGGGTTTTTCAAAAAAAAAAAAATATTTTTGTTATAACTTTTTAATAAAAGGTGGACAAACGAAAATTTTTCCTGGACCAAAACTGGACAAACGATGGTCAAACGACGGACATACGATTTAGCACAATAAAGCGAAAAAAAAATTTTGGGGTTTTTCGAAAAAAAAAAATGTTTTTGTTATAACTTTTTAACAAAAGGCGGACAAACGAAAAATTTAACGACGGACATACGATTTAGCACAATAAAGCGAAAAAAAAAATTTGGGAATTTTCGAAAAAAAAATATTTTTGTTATAACTTTTTAACAAAAGGTGGACAAACGAAAAATGTTCCTGGACAAACGATGGTCGAACGACGGACATACGATTTAACACAATAAAGCGAAAAAAAAAATTTGTGGTTTTTCGCAAAAAAAAAATATTTTTGTTATAACTTTTTAACAAAAAGCGGACAAACGAAAGTTTTTCCTGCACAAACATGGGGAAACGACGGACATACGATTTAGCAGAATAAAGCGAAAAAAAAATTTAGGGTTTTTCAAAGAAAAAAAATATTTTTGTTATAACTTTTTAACAAAAAGTGGACAAACGAAAAATTTTCCTGGATAAACGTGGACAAACGAATGGCATTTGGTTTTTTAATTACTCGCAAATGGAGGTGCCGACTTCACACACGACTTTTGTTTTTTTGAAATCACTTTTTAACAAAACGTGGACAAACGAAAATGTTTCCTGGACAAACATGGACAAACGATGGGGAAATGACGGACATGCGATTTAGTACAACAAAGTGAAAAAAAAAATGTTGTGGTTTTTCGAAAAAAAAAAAAATATTTCTGTTATAACTTTTTAACAAAAGGTGGACGAACGAAAATTTTTCCTGGACAAACATGGACAAACGATGGGGAAACGACGGACATACGATTTAGCACAATAAAGCGAAAAAAAATGTTTGGGGTTTATCGAAAAAAAAATATTTTTGTTATAGCTTTTTAACAAAAGGTGGACAAACGAAAATTTTTCCTGGACAAACATGGACAAACGATGGTCAAACGACGGATATACGATTTAGCACAATAAAGCGAAAAAAAATTTTGGGGTCTTTCAAAAAAAAAAATATTTTTGTTATAACTTTTTAACAAAAGGCGGACAAACTAAAATTTTTCCTGCACAAACATGGGGAAACGACGGACATACGATTTAGCACAATAAAAAATATTTTTGTTATAACTTTTTAACAAAAAGTGGACAAACGAAAAATTTTCCTGGATAAACGTGGACAAACGATGGACAAACGAATGGCATTTGGTTTTTTAATTACTCGCAAATGGAGGTGCCGACTTCACACACGACTTTTGTTTTTTTGAAATCACTTTTTAACAAAACGTGGACAAACGAAAATGTTTCCTGGACAAACATGGACAAACGATGGGGAAATGACGGACATGCGATTTAGTACAATAAAGCGAAAAAAAAAATGTTGTGGTTTTTCGAAAAAAAAAAAAATATTTCTGTTATAACTTTTTAACAAAAGGTGGACGAACGAAAATTTTTCCTGGGCAAACATGGACAAACGATGGGGAAACGACGGACATACGATTTAGCACAATAAAGCGAAAAAAAATGTTTGGGGTTTATCGAAAAAAAAATATTTTTGTTATAGCTTTTTAACAAAAGGTGGACAAATGAAAATTTTTCCTGGACAAACAAAGCGAAAAAAAAATTTTGGGGTTTTTCGGAAAAAAATATTTTTGTTATAACTTTTTAACAAAAGGGGGACAAACGAAAATTTTTCTGGACAAACATGGACAAACTATGGGGAAACGACGGACATACGATTTAGCACAATAAGGCGAAAGAAAAATGTTTGGGGATTTTCGAAAAAAAAATATTTTTGTTATAACCTTTTAACAAAAGGTGGACAAACGAAAATTGTTCCGGGACAAACGTGGGCAAACGATGGACAAACGAATGACATTTGGTTTTTTTAATTACTCGCAAATGGAGGTGCCAACTTCGACACGATTTTTTTTTTAAATAACTTTTTAACAAAAGGTGGACAAACGAAAATTTTTCCTGGACAAACGTGAACAAACGAATGGCATTTGGTTTTTTTAATTACTCGCAAATGGAGGTGCCAACTTCACACACGATATTTGTTTTTTTTAATCACTTTCTAACAAAAGGTGGACAGACGAAAATTTTTCCTGGACAAACATGGACAAACGATGGGCAAACGACGGACATAACATTTAGAATAATAAAGCGAAAAAAAAATTTTGGGGTTTTTCGAAAAAAAATATTTTTGTTATAACTTTTTAACAAAATGTGGACAAACGAAAATTTTTCCAGGACAAACGTGGACAAACGATGGACAAACGAAAGGCTTTTGGTTTTTTTAATTACTCGGAAATGGAGGTGCCAACTTCACACACGATTTTTTTTTTAAATAACTTTTAAACAAAAGGTGGACAAACGAAAAATGTTCCTGGACAAACATGGACAAACGTTGCGCAAAAGACGGACATACGATTTAGCACAATAAAACGAAAAAACATTTTTTGGGGTTTTTCGAAAAAAAAAATTTTTTGTATGTTTGTTTAATGGTGTGTTCAGTTTATACTTATATTTAAGAATTCATGAGCTTAACACCGGCTTATAAGCATGAAAACAAATACCAGCAGGATGGCCTAGTGGTTAAAGGCTACTGCAGTTTCACCATGTGATTCACGATTCGAATCCCGGTGAAACCTTTGATAACATTACAAAATTGCCTGATGATGATTACGTTGGCAGTTTTCGAAATGGGTCCATCGCAATATGCCAGTATATGTTTCTTTTTTGAAGTTTCTCTTAGAAAAACATAATAATTGCAATTCAAGTTTTTTTAATTACTCGCAAACGGAGGTGCCAACTTCACACACGATTTTTTTTTAAATAACTTTTTAACAAAAGGTGGACAAACGAAAATTTTTCCTGGACAAACAAAGACAAACGATGGGCAAACGACGGACATACGATTTAACACAATAAAGCGAAAAAAAAAATTTGGTGTTTTCGGAAAAAAATATTTTTGTTATAACTTTTTTTTTTTTTAATAACTTTTTAACAAAAGCTGGACAAACGAAAATTTTTCCTGGACAAACATGGACAAACGATGCGCAAACGACGGACATACGATTTAACACAAAAAAGCGAAAAAAAATTTTTTTTGGGGTTTTTCGAAAAAAAAAAATATTTTTGTTATAACCTTTTAACAAAAGGTGGACAAACGAAAATTTTTCCTGGACAAACATGGACAAACGATGGGGAAACGAGGAACATACGATTTGGCACAATAAAGCGAAAAAAAAATGTTGGGGTTTTTCGAAAAAAAAAAACTATTTTTGTTATAACTTTTTAACAAAGGGTGGACGGACGATATAACGATTTAACACAATAAAGCGAAAAAAAAATTTTTGGGGTTTTTCGAAAAAAAAAATATTTTTGTTATAACTTTTTAACAAAAGGTGTACAAACGAAAATTTTTCCTGGACAAATATGTACAAACGATGGGGAAACGACGGGCATGCGATTTAGCACAATAAATCGAAAAAAAAATTTGCGGTTTTTCGAAAAAAAAAAATTTTTGTTATAACTTTTTAACAAAAGGTGGACAGACGAGAATGTTTCCTGGACAAACGAATGGCATTTAGTTTTTTTAATTACTCGCAAATGGAGGTGCCAACTGCACACACGATTTTTTTTTAAATAACTTTTTAACAAAAGGTGGACAAACGAAAATTTTTCCTGGACAAACATAGACAAACGATGGGCAAACGCCGGACATACGATTTAACACAATAAAGCGAAAAAAAATTTTTTGGTGTTTTTCGAAAAAAAAATATTTTTGTTATAACCTTTTAACAAAAGGTGGACAAACGAAAAATTTTCAGGGACAAACGAACGGCATTTGGTTTTTTTAATTACTCGCAAATCACCTCCAACTCCACACACGATTTTTTTTTAATAACTTTTTAACAAAAGGTGGACAAACGAAAATTTTTCCTGGACAAACATGGACAAACGATGCGCAAACGACGGACATACGATTTAACACAATAAAGCGAAAAAAAATTTTTTTGGGGTTTTTCGAAAAAAAAAATATTTTTGTTATAACCTTTTAACAAAAGGTGGACAAACGAAAATTTTTCCTGGACAAAAATGGACAAACGATGGACAGACGATTTAGCACAATAAAACGAAAAAATATTTTTTGGGGTTTTTCGAAAAAAAAATATTTTTGTTATAACTTTTTAACAAAAGGTGGACAAACGAAAAATTTTCCTGGACAAACGATGGGGAAAAGACGGACATACGATTTAGTACAATAAAGCGAAAAAAAAATGTTGGGGTTTTTCGAAAAAAAAAATATTTTTGTTATAACCTTTTAACAAAAGGTGGACAAACGAAAATTTTTCCTGGACAAACGAACGGCATTTGGTTTTTTTAATTACTTGCAAATCACCTCCAACTCCACACACGATTTTTTTGTTAATAACTTTTTAACAAAAGGTGGACAAACGAATGGCATTTGGTTTTTTAATTACCCGCAAATGGCGGTGCCAACTTCACGCATGATTTTTTTTTAAATAACTTTTTAACAAAAGGTGGACAAACGAAAATTTTTCCTGGACAAACATGGACAAACGATGCGCAAACGACGGACATACGATTTAACACAAAAAAGCGAAAAAAAAAATTTTTTGGGGTTTTTCGAAAAAAAAAAATATTTTTGTTATAACCTTTTAACAAAAGGTGGACAAACGAAAATTTTTCCTGGACAAACATGGACAAACGATGGGGAAACGACGGACACACGATTTGGCACAATAAAGCGAAAAAAAAATGTTGGGGTTTTTCGAAAAAAAAAAATTTTTGTTATAACTTTTTAACAAAGGGTGGACGGACATACGATTTAACGCGTAAACGACGGGCATACGATTTAACAGAATAAAGCGGAAAAAAAAATTTTTTGGGGTTTTTCGAAAAAAAAATATTTTTGTTATAACGTTTTAACAAAAGGTGGACAAACGAAAAATGTTCCTGGACAAACATGGACAAACGATGCGAAAACGACGGACATACGATTTAGCACAATAAAACGAAAAAAAAATTGTTTGGGGTTTGTCGAAAAAAAAAAATTTTTGTATGTTTGTTTAATGGTGTGTTCAGTTTATACTTATATTTAAGAATTGATGAGCTAACACCGGCTTATAAGCATGAAAACAGATACCAGCAGGATGGCCTAGTGGTTAAAGGCTACTGCAGTTTCACCATGTGATTCACGGTTCTAATCCCGGTGAAACCTTTGATAACATTACAAAATTGCCTGATGATGATTACGTTGGCAGTTTTCGAAATGGGTCCATCGCAATATGCCAGTAAATGTTTCTTTCTTTTCAGTTTCTCTTAGAAAAACATAATAATTGAAATTCAATTATTATAAGCCGGTGTTAAACTCATGAATTCTTAAAAAATATTTTTGTTATAACTTTTTAACAAAAGGTGGACAAACGAAAATTTTTCCTGGACAAACATGGACAAACGATGGGGAAACGACGGACATACGATTTAGTACAATAAAGCGAAAAAAAAATTTTGGGGTTTTTCGAAAAAAAAAATATTTTCGTTATAACCTTTTAACAAAAGGTGGACAAACGAAAATTTTTCCTGGACAAACGATGAACAAACGAAGGGCATTTAGTTTTTTTAAATACTCGCAAATGGAGGTGCCAACTGCACACATAATGTTTTTTTTTTTTAAATAACTTTTTAACAAAAGGTGGACAAACGAAAATTTTTCCTGGACAAACGAATGGCATTTGTTTTTTTTAATTACTCGCAAATGGAGGTGCCAACTCCACACACGATTTTTTTTTTTAAATAACTTTTTAACAAAAGGTGGACAAACGAAAATTTTTCCTGGACAAACGATGGGGAAACGACGGACATACGATTTAGTACAATAAAGCGAAAAAAAATGTTGGGGTTTTTCGAAAAAAAAATATTTTTGTTATAACCTTTTAACAAAAGGGGACAAACGAAAATTTTTCCTGGAAAACATGGACAAACGATGGGGAAACGACGGACATACGATTTGGCACAATAAAGCGAAAAAAAAATGTTGGGGCTTTTCGAAAAAAAAAATATTTTCGTTATAACCTTTTAACAAAAGGTGGACAAACGAAAATTTTTCCTGGACAAGCAAAATTCTATAACTTTTTCAAAAATTGACCATTTGGGATCTTTTTTTTTTTTAATTTCTTTTTAAATGTACTTTTCGGAAAAAATTCAAAAAAATGTTTAAAGTTTTTTTTTGTAATTTTTCAGTTTTTCGAGATTTTTCGAATTTCGCCCTTTTTTTTCTCATAAAAAAACTTCAATCAATTCTGCAATCATCCCCACTAATCCCGGAGTGGGCCGAGAATTTTTTTTTTATTTAATTGAAAAAAAAAACTTTAAAATTTTGTTTGTAATTTTTCCGAAAAGTAAATTTAAAAACATATTGTTTAAAAAAAAAGATCCCAAACGGTCAATAGCATTTTGAAAACAAAAACGGTGTTTCTTTAAAAATTCATAACGTTTTTTGAGTTGGATGAAAAAATTTGAAAAACTTCTGAAAAACGTCTTTCGTAAGCTAGAAAAAGAAGAAAAACTTTCAGCCAATTCTAAAGGGGTCGGGTTCAAAATTGGTCGAAATGGGATGGAATACCTCATATATATTGTTTGGGGTTTTTCGAAAAAAAAATATTTTTGATATAACCTTTTAACAAAAGGTGGACAAACGAAAATTTTTCCTGGACAAACGATGGACAAACGAATGGCATTTGGTTTTTTTAATTACTCGGCAACTTCACACACGATTTTTATTCTCAGTTGAGCAGAGCTCACAAAGTATATTAACTTTGCTTGGATAACGGTTGGTTGTACAGGTATAAAGGAATCGAGATAGATATAGACTTCCATATATCAAAATCATCAGTATCGAAAAAAAATTTGATTGAGCCATGTCCGTCCGTCTGTCCGTTAACACGATAACTTCAGTAAATTTTGAGGTATCTTGATGAAATTTGGTATGTAGATTCCTGGGCACTCATCTCAGATCGCTATTTAAAATGAACGGTATCGTACTATAACCACGCCCACTTTTTCGATATCGAAAATTTCGAAAAACCGAAAAAATGCGATAATTCATTGCCAAAGGCGGTTAAAGCGATGAAACTTGGTAGATGGGTTGACGTTATGACGCAAAATAGAAAATTAGTAAGATTTTGGACAATGGGCGTGGCACCGCCCACTTTTACAAGAAGGTAATTTAAAAGTTTTGCAAGCTGTAATTTGGCAGTCGTTGAAGATATCATGATGAAATTTGACAGGAACGTTACTACTATTACTATATATGTGCTAAATAAAAATCAGCAAAATTGGATGAAGAACACGCCCACTTTTTAAAAAAAAATTTTTTTTAATTCAAATTTTAACAAAAAATTTAATATCTTTACTGTATATAAGTAAATTAAGTCAAAATTCAACTCCAGTAATGATATGATGCAACAAAATACAAAAATAAAAGAAAATTTCAAAATGGGCGTGGCTCCGCCCATTTTAATTTAGTTTGTCTAGAATACTTTTAATGCCATAAGTCGAACAAAAATTTACCAATCCTTCTCAAATTTGGTAGGGGCATAGATTCTATGACGGTAACTGTTCTCTGTGAAAATGGGCGAAATCGGTGGAAGCCACGCCCAGTTTTTATACACAGTCCACCGTCTGTCCTTCCGCTCGGCCGTTAACACAATAACTTGAGCAAAAAAGGATATATCTTTACTAAACTTAGCCCACGTACTTATCTGAACTCACTTTATCTTGGTATAAAAAATGGCCGAAATCCGACCATAACCACGCCCACTTTATCGATATCGAAAATTACGAAAAATCAAAAAAAATGCCATAATTCTATACCAAATACGAAAAAGGGATGAAACATGGTAACTGGATTGGTTTATTGACGCAAAATATAACTTTGGAAAAAACTTTGTAAAATGGGTGTGACACCTACCATATTAAGTAGAAGAAAATGAAAAAGTTCTACAAGGCGAAATCAACAGCCCTTGGAATCTTGGCAGGAATACTGTTAGTGGTATTGCATATATAAATAAATTAGCAGTACCCGACAGATGATTTTCTCGATCACCTGGTCCACATTTTGGTCGATATCGCGAGAACGCCTTCACATATACATCTAAGGGCCACTCGCTTTTAAAACCCTCATTAATACCTTTAATTTGATATCCATATCGTACAAACACATTCTAGAGTCACCCCTGGCCCGCCCTAATGGCGATATCTCGAAAAGGCGTCCACCTATAGACCTAATGCCCACTCCCTCTTAAAATGCTCAGTAACACCTTTCGTTTGATACCCATATCGTACAAACATTCTAGAGTCAACCCTGGCCCACCCTAATGGCGATATCTCGAAAAGGCGTCCACCTATAGACCTAATGTCCACTCCCTCTTAAAATGCTCAGTAACACCTTTCGTTTGATACCCATATCGTACAAACATTCTAGAGTCACCCCTGGCCCACCCAAATGGCGATATTTCGAAAAGGCGTCCACCTATAGACCTAATGCCCACTCCCTCTTAAAGTGCTCAGTAACACCTTTCGTTTGATACCCATATCGTACAAACATTCTAGAGTCACCCCTGGCCCACCCTAATGGCGATATCTCGAAAAGGCGTCCACCTATAGACCTAATGCCCACTCCCTCTTAAAATGCTCAGTAACACCTTTCGTTTGATACCCATATCGTACAAACATTCTAGAGTCACCCTTGGTCCACCTTTATGGCGATATCTCGAAAAGGCGTCCACCTATAGAACTAAGGATTACTCCCTTTTAAAATACTCATTACCATCTTTCATTTGATACCTATATCATACAAACACATTCTAGAGTCACCCCTGGCCCACCCTAATGTCGATATCTCGAAAAGGCGTCCACCTATAGACCTAATGCCCACTCCCTCTTAAAATGCTCAGTAACACCTTTCGTTTGATACCCATATCGTACAAACATTCTAGAGTCACCCTTGGTCCACCTTTATGGCGATATCTCGAAAAGGCGTCCAGCTATAGAACTAAGGATTACTCCCTTTTAAAATACTCATTACCACCTTTCATTTGATACCCATATCGTACAAACACATTCTAGAGTCACCCTGGCCCACCCTAATGGCGATATCTCGAAAAGTCGTCCGTCCACCTATAGACATAATGCCCACTCCCTCTTAAAATGCTCAGTAATACCTTTCGTTTGATACCCATATCGTACAAACATTCTAGAGTCGCCCCTGGCCCACCCTAATGGCGATATCTCGAAAAGGCGTCCACCTATAGACCTAATGCCCACTCCCTCTTAAAATGCTCAGTAACACCTTTCGTTTGATACCCATATCTTACAAACATTCTAGAGTCACCCTTGGTCCACCTTTATGGCGATATCTCGAAAAGGCGTCCACCTATAGAACTAAGGATTACTCCCTTTTAAAATATTCATTACCACCTTTCATTTGATACCCATATCGTACAAACACATTCTAGAGTCACCCCTGGCCCACCCTAAGGGCGATATCTCGAAAAAGCGTCCACCTATAGACCTAATGCCCACTCCCTCTTAAAATGCTCAGTAACACCTTTCGTTTGATACCCATATCGTACAAACACATTCTAGAGTCACCCCTGGCCCACCCTAATGACGATATCTCGAAAAGGCGTCCACCTATAGACCTCATGCCCACTCCCTCTTAAAATGCTCAGTAACACCTTTCGTTTGATACCCATATCGTACAAACACATTCTAGAGTCACCCCTGGCCCACCCTAATGACGATATCTCGAAAAGGCGTCCACCTATAGACCTCATGCCCACTCCCTCTTAAAATGCTCAGTAACACCTTTCGTTTAATACCCATGTCGTACAAACATTCTAGAGTCACCATTGGTTCACCTTTATGGCGATATCTCGAAAAGGCGTCCACCTATAGAACTAAGGATTACTCCCTTTTAAAATACTCATTACCATCTTTCATTTGATACCCATATCATACAAACACATTCTAGAGTCGCCCCTGGCCCACCCTAATGGCGACATTTCGAAAAGGCGTCAACCTATAGAACTAAGGATTACTCCCTTTTAAAATACTCATTACCACCTTTCATTTGATACCCATATCGTACAAACACATTCCAGAGTCACCCTGGCCCACCCTAATGGCGATATCTCGAAAAGTCGTCCACCTATAGACCTAATGCCCACTCCCTCTTAATGTGCTCAGTAATACCTTTCGTTTGATACCCATATGGTACAAACATTCTAGAGTCACCCCTGGCCCACCCTAATGACGATATCTAGAAAAGGCGTCCACCTATAGACCTCATGCCCACTCCCTCTTAAAATGCTCAGTAACACCTTTCGTTTGATACCCATATCGTACAAACACATTCTAGAGTCACCCCTGGCCCACCCTAATGACGATATCTCGAAAAGGCGTCCACCTATAGACCTCATGCCCACTCCCTCTTAAAATGCTCAGTAACAACTTTCGTTTGATACCCATATGGTACAAACATTCTAGAGTCCCCCTTGGTCCACCTTTATGGCGATATCTCGAAAAGGCGTCCACCTATAGAACTAAGGATTACTCCCTTTTAAAATACTCATTACCATCTTTCATTTGATACCCATATCATACAAACACATTCTAGAGTCACCCCTGGCCCACCCTAATGGCGACATTTCGAAAAGGCGTCTACCTATAGAACTAAGGATTACTCCCTTTTAAAATACTCATTACCACCTTTCATTTGATACCCATATCGTACAAACACATTCCAGATTCACCCTGGCCCACCCTAATGGCGATATCTCGAAAAGTCGTCCACCTATAGACCTAATGCCCACTCCCTCTTAAAATGCTCAATAATACCTTTCGTTTGATACCCATATCGTACAAACATTCTAGAGTCACCCCTGGCCTACCCTAATGGCGATATCTCGAAAAGGCGTCCACCTATAGACCTAATGCCCACTCCCTCTTAAAATGCTCAGTAACACCTTTAGTTTGATACCCAAATCGTAAAAACATTCTAGAGTCACCCTTGGTCCACCTTTATGGCGATATCTCGAAAAGGCGTCCACCTATAAAACTAAGGATTACTCCCTTTTAAAATACTCATTACCACCTTTCATTTGATACCCATATCGTACAAACATATTCTAGAGTCACCCTGGCCCACCCTAATGGCGATATCTCGAAAAGTCGTCCACCTATAGACCTAATGCCCACTCCCTCTTAAAATGCTCAGTAATACCTTTCGTTTGATACCCATATCGTACAAACATTCTAGAGTCACCCTTGGTCCACCTTTATGGCGATATCTCGAAAAGGCGTCCACCTATAGAACTAAGGATTACTCCCTTTTAAAATAATCATTACCACCTTTCATTTGATACCCAGATCGTACAAACACATTCTAGAGTCACCCCTGGCCCACCCTAATGGCGATATCTCGAAAAGGCGTCCACCTATAGACCTAATGCCCACTCCCTCTTAAAATGCTCAGTAACACCTTTCGTTTGATACCCATATCGTACAAACACATTCTAGAGTCACCCCTGGCCCACCCTAATGACGATATCTCGAAAAGGCGTCTACCTATAGACCTCATGCCCACTCCCTCTTAAAATGATCAGTAACACCTTTCGTTTGATACCCATATCGTACAAACATTCTAGAGTCACCCTTGGTCCACCTTTATGGCGATATCTCGAAAAGGCGTCCACCTATAGAACTAAGGATTCCTCCCTTTTAAACTACTCATTACCATCTTTCATTTGATACCCATATCATACAAACACATTCTAGAGTCACCCCTGGCCCACCCTAATGGCGATATCTCGAAAAGGCGTCCACCTATAGACCTAATGCCCACTCCCTCTTAAAATGCTCAGTAACACCTTTCGTTTGATACCCATATCGTACAAACACATTCTAGAGTCACCCCTGGCCCACCCTAATGGCGATATCTCGAAAAGGCGTCCACCTATAGACCTAATGCCCACTCCCTCTTAAAATGCTCAGTAACACCTTTCGTTTGATACCCATATCGTACAAACACATTCTAGAGTCACCCCTGGCCCACCCTAATGGCGATATCTCGAAAAGGCGTCCACCTATAGACCTAATGCCCACTCCCTCTTAAAATGCTCAGTAACACCTTTCGTTTGATACCCATATCGTACAAACACATTCTAGAGTCACCCCTGGCCCACCCTAATGACGATATCTCGAAAAGGTGTCCACCTATAGACCTAATGCCCACTCCCTCTTAAAATGCTCAGTAACACTTTTCTTTTGATACCCACATCGTACAAACATTCTAGAGTCATCCCTGGCCCACCCTAATGGCGATATCTCGAAAAGGCGTCCACCTATAGACCTAATGCCCACTCCCTCTTAAAATCCTCAGTAACACCTTTCATTTGATTCCCATATCGTACAAACACATTCTAGAGACACCCCTGGTCCACCTTTATGGCGATATCTCGAAACGGCGTCCACCTATGGAACTAAGGATCACTCCTTCTCAAAATACTCATTAACAGCTTTCATTTGATACCCATATCGTACAAACATATTCTAGAGTCACCCCTGGTCCACCTTTATGGCGATTTCTCGAAAAGGCGTTCACATATAGAACTAAAGCCCATTCCCTTTTAAAATACTCATTACCACCTTTCATTTGATACCCATATCGTACAAACACATTCTAGAGTCAGCCCTGGTCCACCTTTATGGCGATATCCCTAAATGGCGTCCATCCATAGAACTACGGCCTACTCTCTCTTAAAATACTCTTTAATACCTTCCATTTGATACACATGTCATACAACCACATTCCAGGGTTACCCTAGGTTCATTTTCCTACATGGTGATTTTCCTTATTTTGTTTCCATAGCTCTCAACTGAGTATGTAATGTTCGGTTACACCCGAACTTAGCCTTCCTTACTTGTTTTCAAATAACTTTTTAACAATAGCTGGACAAACGAAAAATTTTCCTGGACAAACATGGACAAACGATGGGGAAACGACGGACATACGATTTAGCACATAAAGCGAAAAAAAATGTTTGGGGTTTTTCGAAAAAAAAAATTTTTTTGTTATAACTTTTTAACAAAAGGTGGACACACGAAAATTTTTCCTGGACAAACGTGGGCAAACGATGGACAAACGAATGGCATTTAGTTTTTTTAATTACTCGCAAACGGAGGTGCCAACTTCAAACACGATTTTTTTTAAATAACTTTTTAACAAAAGGTGGACAAACGAAAATTTTTCCTGGACAAACATGGACAAACGATGGGAAAACGACGGACATACGATTTAACACAATAAAGCGAAAAAAATTTCTTTGGGGTTTTTCGAAAAAAAATATTTTTGTTATAACTTTGTAACAAAAAGTGGACAAACGAAAATTTTTCCTGGACAAACATGGACAAACGATGGGGAAACGACGGACATACGATTTAGCACAATAAAGCGAAAAAAAAAAAATTTTGGGGTTTTTCGAAAAAAAAAATTTTTTTTGTTATAACTTTTTAACAAAAGGTGGAAAAACGAAAATTTTTCCTGGAAAAACGTGGACAAACGATGCGGAAACGACGGACATACGATTTAGCACAATAAAGCGAAAAAAATGTTTGGGGTTTTTCGAAAAAAAAAATATTTTTGTTATAACTTTTTAAAAAAAGGTGGACAAACGAAAATTTTTCCTGGACAAGCACGGACAAACGATGGGCAAACGACGGGCATACGATTTGGCACAATAAAGCGAAAAAAAATGTGGGGTTTTTCGAAAAAAAAAGTTTTTGTTATAACTTTTTAACAAAAGGTGGACAAACGAAAATTTTTCCTGGACAAACATGGACAAACGATGGACATACGATTAGCACAATAAAGCGAAAAAAAAAATTTGGGAATTTTCGAAAAAAAAAATATTTTTGTTATAACTTTTTAACAAAAGGTGGACAAACGAAAAATTTTCCTGGACAAACGATGGTCAAACGACGGACATACGATTTAGCACAATAAAGCGAAAAAAAAATTTTGTGGTTTTTCGAAAAAAAAAATATTTTTGTTATAACTTTTTAACAAAAGGCGGACAAACGAAAATTTTTCCTGCACAAACATGGGGAAACGACGGACATACGATTTAGCAGAATAAAGCGAAAAAAAAAATTTGGGGTTTTTCAAAGAAAAAAAATATTTTTGTTATAACTTTTTAACAAAAAGTGGACAAACGAAAAATTTTCCTGGATAAACGTGGACAAACGATGGACAAACGAATGGCATTTGGTTTTTTTAATTACTCGCAAATGGAGGTGCCGACTTCACACACGATTTTTGTTTTTTTGAAATCACTTTTTAACAAAAGGTGGACAAACGAAAATGTTTCCTGGACAAACATGGACAAACGATGGGGAAATGACGGACATACGATTTAGTACAATAAAGCGAAAAAAAAATTTTGTGGTTTTTCGAAAAAAAAAATGTTTCTGTTATAACTTAACTTTTTAACAAAAGGTGGACGAACGAAAATTTTTCCTGGACAAACATGGACAAACGATGGGGAAACGACGGACATACGATTTAGCACAATAAAGCGAAAAAAAAATTTTGGGGTCTTTCAAAAAAAAAAAAATATTTTTGTTATAGCTTTTTAACAAAAGGTGGACAAACGAAAATTTTTCCTGGACAAACATGGACAAACGATGGTCAAACGACGGATATACGATTTAGCACAATAAAGCGAAAAAAAAATTTTGGGGTCTTTCAAAAAAAAAAAATATTTTTGTTATAACTTTTTAACAAAAGGCGGACAAACTAAAATTTTTCCTGCACAAACATGGGCAAACGACGGGCATACGATTTAGCACAATAAAGCGAAAAAAAGTTGGGGTTTTTCGAAAAAAAAAAATATTTTTGTTATAACTTTTTAACAAAAGGGGCACAAACGAAAAATTTCCCTGGACAAACGAATGGCATTTGGTTTTTTTAATTACTCGAAAAGGGAGGTGCCAACTTCACACACAATTTTTTTTTTTAAATAAATTTTTAACAAAAGGAGGACAAACGAAAATTTTTCCTGAACAAACATGGACAAACGATGGTCAAACGACGGACATACGATTTAGCACAATAAAGCGAAAAAAAATGTTTGGGGTTTATCGAAAAAAAAATATTTTTGTTATAGCTTTTTAACAAAAGGTGGAAAAACGAAAATTATTCCTGGACAAACATGGGCAAACGATGGTCAAACGACGGATATACGATTTAGCACAATAAAGCGAAAAAAAAATTTTGGGGTCTTTCAAAAAAAAAAAATATTTTTGTTATAACTTTTTAACAAAAGGCGGACAAACTAAAATTTTTCCTGCACAAACATGGGGAAACGACGGACATACGATTTAGCATAATAAAGCGAAAAAAATTTGGGGTTTTTCGAAAAAAAAAAATATTTTTGTTATAACTTTTTAACAAAAGGTGGACAAACCAAAAATTTCCCTGGACAAACGAATGGCATTTGGTTTTTTTAATTACTCGAAAAGGGAGGTGCCAACTTCGCACACAATTTTTTTTTTAAATAAATTTACAACAAAAGGTGGACAAACGAAAATTTTTCCTGGACAAACGATGGACAAACGAATGGCATATGATTTTTTTAATTACTCGGAAATGGAGGTGCCAACTTCACACACGATTTTTTTTTTTTTTTTTTTTGAATAACTTTTTAACAAAAGGTGGACAAACGCAAATTTTTCCTGGACAAACATGGACAAACGATGGGGAAACGACGGACATACGATTTAGCACAATAGAGCGAAAAAAAAATGTTGGGGTTTTTCGACCAAAAAATTTTTTTGTTATAACTTTTTAACAAAAGGTGGACAAACGAAAAATTTCCCTGGACAAACGATGGACAAACGAATGGCATTTGGTTTTTTTAATTACTCGAAAAAGGAGGTGCCAACTTCGCACACAATTTTTTTTTTTAAATAAATTTACAAGAAAAGGTGGACAAACGAAAATTTTTCCTGGACAAACGAATGGCATATGATTTTTTTAATTACTCGGAAATGGAGGTGCCAACTTCACACACGATTTTTTTTTTTTTTTTTTTTGAATAACTTTTTAACAAAAGGTGGACAAACGCAAATTTTTCCTGGACAAACATGGACAAACGATGGGGAAACGACGGACATACGATTTAGCACAATAGAGCGACAAAAAAAATTTTGGGGTTTTTCGAAAAAAAAATATTTTTGTTATAACTTTTTAAAAAAAGGTGGACAAACGAAAATTTTTGCTGGACAAACGAATGGCATTTGGTTTTTTTAATTACTCGGAAATGGAGGTGCCAACTTCACACACGATTTTTCTTTTTAAATAACTTTTTAACAAAAGGTGGACAAACGAAAAATTTTCCTGGACAAACGAATGGCATTTGGTTTTTTTAATTACTCGCAAATGGAGGTGCCAACTTCACACACGATTTTTTTTTAATAACTTTTTAACAAAAGTTGGACAAACGAAAATTTTTCCTGAACAAACATAGACAAACGATGGGCAAACGACTGACATACGATTTAACACTATAAAGCGACAAAAAAAATTTTGAGGTTTTTCGAAAAAAAAAATATTTTTGTTATAACTTTTTAAAAAAAGGTGGACAAACGAATATTTTTGCTGGACAAACGATGGACAAACGAATGGCATTTGGTTTTTTTAATTACTCGGAAATGGAGGTGCCAACTTCACACACGATTTTTCTTTTTAAATAACTTTTTAACAAAAGGTGGACAAACGCAAATTTTTCCTGGACAAACGTGGACAAACGAATGGCATTTGGTTTTTTTAATTACTCGGAAATGGAGGTGCCAACTTCACACACGATTTTTTTTTTTAAATAACTTTTTAACAAAAGGTGGACAAACGAAAATTTTTCCTGGACAAACATAGACAAACGATGGGCAAACGACTGACATACGATTTAACACAATAAAGCGACAAAAAAAATTTTGAGGTTTTTCGAAAAAAAAAAATATTTTTGTTATAACTTTTTAAAAAAATGTGGACAAACGAAAATTTTTGCTGGACAAACGTGGACAAACGAATGGCATTTGGTTTTTTTAATTACTCGGAAATGGAGGTGCCAACTTCACACACGATTTTTTTTTTTTTAAATAACTTTTTAACAAAAGGTGGACAAACGAAAATTTTTCTTGGACAAACATGGACAAACGATGGGGAAACGACCGCCATACGATTTAACACAATAAAGCGAAAAAAACTTTTTGGGGTTTTTCGAAAAAAAAAAATTTTGTTATAACTTTTTAACAAAAGGTGGACAAACGAAAATTCTTCCTGGACAAACATGGACAAACGGTGGACAAACGAATGAGATATGGTTTTTGTAATTACTCGCACATGTAGGTGCCAACTTCACAGAGCTAACTAAAAGACTTGAGAAAAATGTGCGAAATACTGGTTATACTAAAAGAGTATAATTTTTTTTTTATAAAAATCTATAGGGCAACAGTGAGGTCCGTGACGCATTACCTGAACCCAACATTTCAGCAGATTCTGATTCCGAAAATGAGAACTAGTTCTAAGTTTGCAATAATATCTTCGATAAAAAAAACATTAGTGTATATGAAATTTAATTGGGGCTAAGATACTTGGCTTGGATAGTGGTTCCAGGCTCTGGATCAGGGACTGTTATCAGTCCTAGACCGGCCATAGTGACGAATGTCTTGCGTGATTAGTTATCACGTCCTGCACGAGGTGCCCCTGCTTCTACTGATAATGGCGGATCTAGAGAGGACAACTCGATAAAGCCCGCACCCCTGAGTCATTGTGCCGAGCTCAGGGGAGGGAGGACTCTTTAAGAGTCAAGATCGGTACACAACGGTGACGAACTGGATTGTTTAGGGCTTTTGATTATTGACATTCACTTTTGACTTAACGACTTTGGGCTGGTAGGTGCGGTATTCTGTCACCTTAGTATGTAGGGGTGAAACTCTACCGAAATGGCTGGTAGGCTAATGCTGCACCTGCCCACGTCCCGTTTAAACCGTGGCGGGCCTCAGGGTACGTTCCGGCTCCGTCGCCGTAGTTGGTGGTGTAGGTGCGGTTGAAAATTTTCGCGCTTCGCGTCTGGTCTGGCTCTGAACGCATTACTCATAAGGTAATGCGTCAACCCTCGCGTGGCCTCCCTGCATAGCATAGATAACCACGGGACCGTTGAAGGGCGACTACGCAATCGGCTCCGGATAGCGGCACTCTGCCTTGAAAAAGGCGGAGTGGATATAGTCCTTGGCCAGGAGCTGTGGCTGAGTAGTAACGGCAGTAAGATTTCTGGATTAAGGACTGGAAAATTCAACACCTTGGTGCATCGGGAGGCAAGTAGGCCTAGATCCTGTGTGCTTGTTAAAAAAGAAATTAAAGCTCTTATTCTCTCTAATTTCTGCAATGCTGACGGAACCACGGTCTGCCTCGAGCGAGGAAGTAATGAAATGTGGGTGGTCTCAGCGTACATGCCCCACGGGGATGTAGCGGTACCACCACCTGCGATGCTGGGCGAAATCACCGCTGAAGCAAGGCGGAGAGGTGTTGGCGTGATTATCGGTGCTGATGCTAATGCCCATCATAGCATCTGGGGAAGCTCGGATACCAACACTAGAGGTGAGTCTTTATTTACTTTTATTGTAGATGAGGGACTTTGTATGACCCGACTTTTATTACTGCGGTAAGGGAGGAGGTCCTGGACCTCACCCTGGTTAGTGAAGAACTGGAAGGTCGGATATCTGGCTGGAGGGTTCTGAACGAGCACTCCTCTGATCACCGATATATTCAGTTCTCGGTGAACGAAGAACGTCCCGGTAAAATATCTTTTAGGAACCCTAAAAGTACTAACTGGGACTTGTATTGTAGGAAGCTAGGAGAGCTATTGCCTGCGGCGCCTACCGTTAGTTCGGACCTGTCCGAATCTGAGATAGACGTTCTTGTGGAAAACTTCACTTCGGAAAACAATAGCGCCTTTCAGCTGTCCTGCACATTGAAAACTTACAGGGGGAAGGGCAAGCCGCCCTGGTGGTCGGATTCTCTTGACGACCTAAGAGCGTCCAGTCGGCGGCTCTTCAATAGAGCCAGGAGGAGTAAATTACCCTCGGACTAGGAGCTCTATAAGGTGAGTCTGGTGGACTTATAAATATGAAATAAGGCTAGCCAAGCGAGATGCATGGAGAAGCTTCTGCGAAAACGTAGAAGGCTGCAATGAATCCGCGAGGCTTAGAAAAATACTCTCTAGGAATCCCGCTCCTCTGGGGTATCTGAGAGAGGATGGTGGGGACTGGTCGATGAGTAGCGAGGAGTCCCTAAGGCTTTTACTGGACAATCATTTCCCGATGTCCCAGTTCCGCAGGAATCTTTGCCTGCATGGTCGGCGGTCGTTGGGCGGATACCACGTCTTGCAGGGTAGCAAGATCTTTCTGGCCAAAAGTGGATGGCAGGAGGTCTGCTGAAATAGTGGGGTTCACTAAGGCTCACCTATCAATGGTCATTGGGGTTTTGACAGGGCATTGTCCCATGGGTATCCATGCCGTACGTCTCAACATACTGGAAAATCCATCCTGCTGCAGTTGTATGGAGGATGGTGAGTTGGAATCACCAAATCACTTTATGCTTGATTGTCCAGCTTTTGCCAGAACTAGGCGAAAGTAGTTCGGTCGCGACTCACTTGGATCTCCCGATGATATATCCAAAGTTGAGATCGGTATCATTCGGAGCTTTATCGTTGCTACCCAACGATTCTCTAAGTAGCTAGATCTAAGTCACCGTTATTTTTGGTGTATGTGGTATCACAACGGACCTTCGTGTTGTCCCACTGAGCTATCCTTATCAGGGCAGCTACCACCTAACCTATCCTATGAAATTTAATTTAATGTGTAACTTTTTTCATTTACATACTTTCTGAGTCACAGCCACAGATGTTGATGAATTCGCCAACGAAATTGGCCTGCAGGAATTTTTTTTACGTATTTTGAAGTTAAGGCCATACCATGACTAGTTGGGCCAATTTTTATGGCGTATTCGGACTCAGCACATAAAAAGGCACAGAAAACATGAGTCGCATTACGTTATCCGACTACTTTGAATTTTTTTGTATAGCTATGTTAACAAAAAATTAGATCAGTTTTTAAAACTTTTGTTGTGCCAGAAAAATGAATGTGCTAAATCTCGAAGAATAAAGGTGATGCGAGCAAAGCAGTTATTTCAGTTGATAGAGCATATTGTGAGTATAATTTATTGATACATTTTTACATTAAAAACTAACACTTCTAATTTTAAGGGAGCAATAAACCTTGAAACTCTATTTCCCAACATTTTCATTTTGGCACAGTCATGCTTCTGGCAAGCGAGCGAGGATACATTACGTATGTCGGGGTTGATTCTGGATAAGAGTTTAACCTGTTACAGTATCCAGATAGACGCGTTTCTATCTCCGCTTTTAGGACCTGAAGGCGAAATTGAAAATTTTACTTTTCTCAAAAGATATAGGCAAATTATCTGTTCAAATTCTCATGTGGTTGTTATATTTTGCCAGATTTGTTGTACACACACACACCAATGCAGAAAGGTGTTCGGCGCTGATATAATTTTGATCCTCAAACCGGTGTTGGACACACCCAGGGTTTTTCTTTTTAAATCGCTGCCAAAGGTGTTATGTGCAAAAAAAGACATTTACATAAACCTGAAAAATGGCCCCGGAGCCCTCCGAAACCGGTGGTGTATCCATAGTTTTTTGCGCAGAACACCATTCTGCGTTAGCGGCCTTCTGCCGCGCTTATACAAAATTACCCTGGGTGGGTCCAACACCGGTTTGGAGACAAAACCATATCCGCGCAAACCACTTATGGGTAATTCTTTACTTTAGCTCACAACTGCTAAAACTCCTCCAAAAATATTGGGAGAGTGTCAAAAGACGCGTTATGAACCCAGGATCACGAATCCGAAAGCGGAAATGTGAAATTTTATTACTTTTCGGAGATATTTGCAAACCAAATTGATAATTTTCATGTGGTTGTTGTAATTTTGATGAGATTGGGGTACCCACAAGAAAAACTGTGGGTAAAAGTGTTTTGCGCGGATATAGTATTGGTCTCCAAACCGGTGTTGGACCGACCCAGGGTAATAATTTATAAGCGCGGCCGAAGGCCGCCAATGCAGAAAGATGTTCTGCGCAAAAATACTATGGATCCCTCTCCCGGTTTTGGAGGTATCTGGGCCATTTTTGGTTTTTTTTTGGAAATCTTTTGACAGAAACTAATTTTTAAATTTTCGTTTTCGGATTCGTGGACCTGGGTTGATAACGCTAAAGTAAAGAATTACCGGTCCATCACATTCATGGATAGAATACGACTTTTTTGTTTGCTAAATAACTTAGCTCTAAAAACACCATGTATTACAAACCAATTCTACAATTAGCAATAACATATACATAGATATATGTCCATATACTGGCTAGCGTTATGTATATATCTACCGCAGCCACCTGTAATATTACACTTGGCTAGCACCTGTATCGGGTATTTTCACCCGGGCTGAATCATCCCCTTCACGCATATAACCGACATCAGAACCAAATTCTAGGGAAATTTTTTGCTTACACTTATGTTTATGGGTTAATAACCCATTTCTGTCGCAAAATCTACATATTTTTATAATTTACAAGGACTAATCGAAATATTCTAATCTAAATTTAATTTAAATGTAATTTAATCAAAACACACCTGTTAATTTTCATGTAATTCGTGTTGCATTCTTTCGCCAACCCTTCTCATCAAAGTACTTAATGCATATAAATTAGGCAAACTCGCACCCAGCCTTAACACGCTTTTCAATCTTAATAATTTTCAGTAAGTTTCGCGGAATAATTTTGTAGAGTTTATAACATAATTTCATGCAAAAAATTAAAGAATTTAATAAAAACATAAAATCAAAACAAAAAAGCGTTTGAAAATCGCCTGCCCATTTTTTCGGAACAAGAAGCAAATATGACAAAAGAAGTTTCCGAAACTGCAGCATGCGAATTGTAGTAGAATGATTGCTTCTTGAAGCGTTCCTTTACTCGCACGAGTCCAATTTCGGATAAGAAAATGAAGGAATAAAGCCGTCACAGTAAAACAAAAGCTGTTTTTTTCACATCTATTACAGCTATCATCCGGTGGCAAAATCCTGAGCCAGATAAATAATTTTGCATGTAAATGCAACAACAACGATTTGAGCCAGATAAATTCAGATAGAAGTCTGGTTCAATTTGTGAGCCAGATAATTTGTTAATTACTTCTTTTTAGGTTGGCAACGCAGCCTTTAATATACCTACTTTTTCAAAAATAGATGTCGCTGCTTAGCCTTTCGCCGTATGAGTTAAATGAAAAACAGCGGCGACATCTGCCTACCACATTTCACGTGTCCGAAAATTTCACGACATCTGCTTCTCAAGTCTCTCAATGATCCAGAGCATTCCCGTGAGAATTGAGCGATATGGACTGCTAAGCGACAAACTTTAAATACACCCCTGAAATTGCTACGCATAAAATTAGTACTACTAAATTTCAATACGCATTATACTCAGATGTAACTGAAATATGTGTATATGTTTCACCCTCTATGTGTTCTATGCGCGTCCACTATTTATCACAACTGATTCAGCTATATGTTATACACAGAAATACAACAGAGGGGTTGTGTCTCCGCTTTTCGGTGGACCCTGTGCTGTATCTAGCTGTTTAACCACTGCCGCTAGATGGATCTCCTAAGCATTATCTAAGCGAGGATAGGCGTTTTTTTTACGCGCAAACGAAACGTATAAGCGTGTAAAAAAAAAAATACGGCTAAAGCTTGAAACACAATGTCGAGCGACGACGATATGCGTCGCGTCGGACGATGACATTTTTCAAATTACGCCCAGACATTTCGTCTACTTAAAACACAATGCCGGGCGAAATTGACGCTGTTTATTCAGAGTGGCCATTATTTAGAAATAAAGATGAAAACAATTAAAACTTTTTTAATTCTCTGCTTTAGCACTTGACTGCTAAAACACGCCCAAATTGTTAAGAAATTAACAAAACAAAACAAAAATGTAAAGAAATTAAATTAAAAATTATATGTAAAGAAAAAAAAAATGTGTTTTTGGATATTATGTTTTCTTTTTTTATACCTAAAAAATTGAACAGCAGCAACCCTTGGGATGTTTGTCGTCATCGCGCGGCGGTGACGATAGAATTAAATCTATCGTCGCACAATGACGACGCGTAAATTTCGCTCTTGGCGTTCATTGTGTTCACCTTCATGTAATTATGGAGATTCTATTTTTGACAAGGCGATGTTCGTCGCGTTTATTTCGCGGCGTCAGGGCATTGTGTTTCAAGCTTAATGAACATGGGCCGCTTTTTAGAAATTCTTTGCAGGCCTCGAATCAGAGACTGATTCCTCTAGTGTCAAAATTAAGCAACATCAATAACATTACACAATGAATAAAACATTAACCGCCGAGGTGTGGTTGTTATAGCAGTGCTTCGCCATCCAATAGGTACGACCAATCACAAATTGTCATCAATGTCATCTTAAAGGCGTTGGTTCCGCAATAAAGTTAAAAAGATGGTTGGCATTGTGAATGATAACTAAGTGTGTTAGCAATAACTGTACCGCGGAATTAAGTATAGATAACTGAACAGATTGAACCGTTTATTAAGAATGATGAAATATGAAAATTACAAGCGCAAAATGATGACACAAAATTGAAAGAAAAATACTGGTACATATATGTATGTGACAGTGCTGCCATACAGTCAAGATAAAATTTCCTTCAGTTGACGGGACGTAACGTTTCATTTGTTTGATGACGTTTGGTAAAACATTCCAAGGAGTAATCCTAAACAAAGTGTGATATCTTCTGCATAGACGTCAAAATTCCAAAGTGATTGAATCACCTGATTTGTATTTCACTATCGCTGTCTCATTCTGTATCTCTTTCTATCACCCGCTGAAGATAGGCGCCGCCATATTGAACACCCTGTCAAAACGCTAAAAAGTAGCCATATTTAACATCCTGTCAGGCATTTGACAGATAAGATATCACACTTAGTTATCATTCACAATGATGGTTGGTGTCATGTTGGGACACATTGCAAACAGGACATACATTAGGGGGACTCATAGGGGGAAAGCATATAAACTTATAAGGTGTAAAATTATATCCATTTACACACGCTGTTATATGAACGCACCTAGTAATACCAAAGAGGATAAATACAATAAGAGCCGTCACTCGTTATTTTTTTGGCATTTACTCGATGTATACTGAAAGGTAGTCGCTACTTTTTTTTTTGGGCGAGATGTTTATAAATGTCTTCTATACATTTTCGTGGGGTATTTGTGTTTATTTTTCGACTGTATTTAATTAATTTATTTAATTCTCTTCCCAAAAATCACATTTGCACAAGGGGCCTACGCGGCATGGATAAATGCGAGACAATTAAAAATTTCCCTCTCAGAAAACATTCGGCATCAATTTTTTCAATTTCCAGCGAGATACTCGCCACAAAATAACGAGTGACGGCTCTTATTGTATTTATCCCCTTTGGTAATACTCTTGATAAACTTGATTGTCTATCAGCTGTATTATTGCCAAATAAAAATGTTTTGATTGTGATACAAATTAAAAAATGCCAAGATTAAGTGAAAAATCAAAACTAAAACGTCTTTACTAAGATATTCTTGTAAATTACTTGCTGATGTTGGAGATTTCTGATGAAAATGCCTGCTGTAATGTCTGCAAGGTTGCATTCCTTTGAGTTTATCGCGTTTACACAATAGGGGGACTCATGAAAGCATATAAACTTATAAGGTGTAAAATTATATCCATTTACACACGCTGTTATATGAACGCACCTAGTAATACTAGCCGTGTTTTTTAACACGCGCGTATACGTTTCGTTTGCGCGTGTTAAAAAACGCCTATCTTCGCTTAGATAATGCTTAGGAGACCCATCTAGCGGCTGTGGTAAAACAACTAGCTACAGCAACAGGGTGTACCGAAAAGCGGAGACGCAACGCTCTGATGGCCATAGGGTATAACATATAGCTGAATCAGTTGCGATGAATTGTGGACACACATATAATACATAGAATTAGTGTACAGGGTGAAACAAAGACACATATTTCAGTTACATCTGAGTATAATGCGTATTGAAATTTAGTAGGACAAAATTTATGCGCAGCAATTTCAGAGGTGTATTTATAGTTTGTCTCTTAGCAGTCAATATAAAGCTTAAGCGTAAACGGATATACGCGTGTTAAAAAACACGGCTACTATTGATAAACTTGAATGTTTATCAGCTGTATTATTGCCGAACAAATTTTTTTGATTGTTATACAAATTAAAAAATGCCAAGATTAAGTGAAAAATCAAAACTAAAATGCATTTACTTGCTGATGTTGGGGATTTCTGATGAAAATGCCTGCTGTAATGTCTGCAAGGTTGCATTCCTTGGAGTTTACCGCGTTTACACAATGAAATGTGCGCGTAAATTTATACAATTTGTGTAAATGATTTTTCATACAAAATTTGACAGCTCGTTTACGCACTAGATAAATTTATACGTTTACACACTTTATAAGGCATTTATACGGTTACATGAGTCCCCCTATTATGTTGATTCTGGATAGGTAAGAGTTTAACCTGTTAAGGTCCGTCCACACCAGTAACAAAACGTGTTACAAACTGTTATATAACCAATGTTATGTAACTTGTTAGAAATTCAACTGAAAAATGTTGTATAACACGATGTGGTGTAACTTTTTTTCTGTTTTTATAGCAGGTTACATGTTCCCCGGAGGTTATCGGTAAAGATCAAAGGAATTAGATAACTTGGTTGTATAACAAGTTGCAATTTTTTTAAAACAATTGTTATACAACTTTGCTATTTCGTTACCGGTGTGGACGCACCTTTACAGTACCCAGATCGAAGTTGGGCTAGAGTGACGCGCGTTTCCCTAGGGAGAGTGCGTTACTCCACTGCTAGTTTGGGTATTGTTCTTTAAGTACGGGGTTCACCGGACAATTCCATAGCATGCAATCGACTGGACAATTGCTTTGTAAGTGGTAATGAGCGTTTATTTATCTTTACCCCAAGTACTGACGGCAAGAGTTTTTATTACGGCTCTGGATTTTCGGTACAATTGCGGCTGCATGTTCTCAAAAATGTAGATCCTGATCGAATGTCACACCCAAGAAAGCGATTGTCTTCTGTTCTGATTGTTCTTAAAGTTTATGAAAGTGCGGTTATCGGTAATGATGATGTCGGCGGTTCGCTCGAGCAAAAGGAGTATATGCAGGCGGTCAGATGCCCATGTTACTGTCAGTTGACGCAGTTTACTAGACCTGCACTCACGATGGATAGATCTTGCGAACTGTGACATATTCCTACCATAAGAGGGGGGCGTCTCCGTTTATTTTGCAGAACGTCGTTTCCTCTATTTGGTCCTCCAACATATCACCCCTGCTGTCCGCCTGTAGGTTAGGATGCCATAGATCGTGATGGGTATTGAAATCGCCTAAGATAATGCGATTATTGTCAGTGAGTAGTGCCCTTATATCAGGGCGGTGTCCTCTGGGGCAACAGGTGACAGGAGGGATGTAGATGTTGATTTACATCGCCTGACCGGACAAATATGCCGTGACGTTCTAGGACACTGTCCCTACGGCCGATGTCGGGATCACATATATTGTATTGCACTGAGTGGTGTATGATAACCGCGAGACCGCCACCATTTCCGCTCTCGCTATCTTTTCTGTGGACGTTATACCCAGAGCATGTCCGCAGAGCAGATCTATTTTAAGCTGAGCTAAAGAGGCCGATCTCGCAGGGTTTAACCCTAGTTAATCTATCAGTTATTTGCGTTCATTCGAAATAGCGTCGAATATCCCAACAAGCATTTGGGCTTGAATACCATTATATCTCATTTTGATAACTAGGCATATAAAATCACAAGAGTTGCTTCGAAACAGTGGATGAACTCGAGAATCATAGCGTACTCAGTAAAGGAGGCAATTTTTCACAAAGCAAAAAATGCTATTACTTAAGTTGAAAAACTTTAATTCCCAACTTGTGGTTCTCTAAATGGACTCAAATGTAAGATTCCATACCACAGTATTTTCACGAAGGTAAAATAAAATATGTATAATTTATTTTTGATTAATTACGCTTCATTACTGCTATCAACCAGGTGTATATTTTTCACAATAAACAGCTGCTGGTTTTGGTGGTACTACCTTGGAGGCTTTTTTCAACTCGATATCCAATTTACAGGGCCGCAGAGAGCCGAGCCGGTCCCCTGGGACAGATTGCGTTCACGGGCCCCCTAAAAAATTAACTCAATCCAGTAAAAAAATAACATAACATACATAAATTTTTCAATTCACATTTTCAGTTTTATTTCATAAATGAAATGTTTGATTTCATATTTAGATTGCTTACATTAACTTTTTCTAAATATGTACATTTTAAGAGCTTGAATCAGCCAAGGAAAACCTTCCGTGCTTTTTGATCTGCAAATATGGAAATTATCGATTCAAAACTAATGCTGCGAGCAAGGCTGGACTCCAACGCCAATGTTCCAACGCTTGTCAAGTGATTTTGGCTCATAGTAGAACGTAAAAAATTGTTCACGCGAGACAATAGACTAAAAGAACGCTCCCCTTCAGCAACACTGACTGGAAGTGTGCAAAATATTCTTAATGCTATACAGATTTTAGGAAATAATACTTTCATCTTCAAGTCATGAAATTTGTTCAGAATTTGAAATGATGGCAGCGAATCACATCCCAAATTTGCTAAGTGGATGGCTTTGAGATGAATGATTTCATCTATCAGATCCGTAGAAATATCGATGCCATAAATCGTGCAGAATGACGCTACCTTTTCTCTGAGCTCTTCTTCCGTCAGATCCTGATACTTCCACAAAAACTAAATTTAATCGCAATATCATTTACGGCTTCGAAACGTCTTGTCATGTTACCAATCAAGCAGTCCAAAAGAACGTAAAAAACTTGCAGTTTGAAATGAGTTTCGGAATCAAACTCAGGTGATTCGCCAGGTAATTCATCGAACTGGCGCTTTCTTATCTTCCTTCCTTTCTCTGCAAAGGTATTCACAACTCCTATACTCCCTGCCAGAGCCTGAACTTCTTCAACTCATCAATGACCTATGTAAGCTTATCCACGGCATACTCATATGTTTGCACAAATTTGCGCTTCGCAAAACAAGTCAAGTGTACTAATTTTTTCAAATTAACGCTCTAGTTTATTATCAGCCTGTATTTACAGATGTCACTGGCTTTTACAAAAAGGAAAAGCAATACGACCAAACCGATAGGGGCATAGTTATAGTCGAAATAAAATGTGATTTTAAGTTAGTTGAAGCATTTTTGACATATAGCGCTTATAAAATTGTGTCAAAACGTTTATCTAACTTAAAATCACATTTTATTTCGACTATGACTATGCCCCAGAGTATTTGATTGGATGCTTATGATTTTAGTTTAGTGATTTTTAATTTTAAAACAATTTTTTTTAGCATCAATATATGTATGTATCTATGAAATCCTAGTTAGAGTACTATCAATACTGCTTTGCCTTGCCGGGCCCCAGGGCAATTGGCCTGGCTTCTCCCCCACCCCCTCTCCACGGCCCTGCCAATGTAGGATATCAGCTGAAGAAATGTGTTGGGTATTCACAACTGTACATTTCCCAAAATCTCTCAAAGGTTGGATAATAATTTGTCAATGATAACGTTGGAGAATCTACATGAATGTACATGCCAAAGATGATTTGATACGGACCTCTCTCATTTTTTGCGCTCTCACGAGGGATTTATCTCAAATTTGTGCTGGTAACAATCACAGATAAATCCCTCGCGCCAGCTGGAGCGGGTGCCAGAAAAAAAATGTGCCAGCTAAAGCGAAAAACGGGCAAAAAGGGGTAAACTTTAGTTTGACCTACAACTGTAGAATAGCGTTCAAAAATTATTGTAAAAAGGATAAAAGTACTTGTTTTAGTGTAAATATTATTAGTTCGAAGGCGGAGGGTAAATATTATTTCCCATTCAAAAGTTTTCACTAAAAACAGGTTTTGTAAATATGAAGCCCCGATGCAACCAGTCCATTTTGATCACAGAAGCTGGAACGTCAGACATGTAGGAAAAGCCATTTCCATTAAATGACGTTAACTATTATATCATAGGTCCGATTTACTGAAATTTCAAAAGAATATATGGTTTTCACTGTGAGTTAAATGCGTTACAATATTTGACTAATTAATTTAATCAAAATGTAAATTTTACTTAGATTTGTTTATATTTAACTCTAACTAGTCGTATTATTGTAAAATCAGTTGAAAGGAATGAATATTTTACGACTATCATTTTATTTAATGATTGAAACTATAATCGCCGAAATGTATGTCGAAAATCCCCATATTCAGATCTATTAATTTTTGTACACACAAATACAGAAATACCCCACGAAAATGTATAGAAGACATTTATAAACATCTCGCCCAAAAAAAAAGTAGCGACTACCTCTCAATATACATCGAGTAAATGCCAAAAAAATAACGAGTGACGGCTCTTATTGTATTTATCCTCTTTGCTAAAGGAAAATGACGTAAAAATTGTTCATAAAACAGCTGAACTAATGTTTACGTGTGCAATGCGCCACCTTCTATAATTCCATCATGCCGCTCAAATATCACATGGTTGCATTTAATTAAAGCCACTTCAAAATATCAAACCAAAAATATAGTTACAGGCCGCAATGACCAGTTTTATCGCTATGTAAATGGTAATAAAGCACAAAGAAGTTAACTGGAAAAGTATTTTTTGGCCTGGTTTTTCAGTACAAGTTCAACTCAGTTTGTCAGTTAAACTGCGCTTAAATTTACTCTGCAGTTTTTCAGTATACTTTAACTGAAGTTTAAGCTGAGCTTTAGCGGACGATATGGCAGGGTTAAACTCTAGTTAACCTATCAGTTGTTTTCGTTCGTTCGAAATGGCGTCGAATATACCCAACAAACATTTGGCCTTGAATACCATTAGAGCTCATGTTAATAACTACTTCTAAAATCTCAAGGGTTGTTTCGAAACAGTGGTTCAACTCGAGAATCATATCGTACTCAGCAAAAGGGGGAATTTTTTATAAAGCAAAAAATGCTATTAAGCTGAAAAATTTTAATTCCCAACTTATGGTTCTCTAACTGAACTCAAATGTATAATTCTATACTACAGTGTTTTCACGAAAATAAAATAAAATATATATAATTTATTTTTGATTTATTACGCTTCATTACTGCTATCAACGAGGTGTTAATTTCTCACAATAAACAGATGCTGGTTTTGATACCACCTTGGAAATTTCTTTCATCTCCACCTCAGGACGATATGCAATGTAGGATATCAACTGGAGAAGTGTGTTGAATATACATTTGAGAACTTTATATTTCTCAAAATTTCTCGAAATTAATTATAATTAATAATTGGAAATATTAATGACGTTGGAGATCAACTCGAAAACTTTTAAAAATTTCTCAAAGGCTGGTCGTGATTGGAGAATGAAGTTGGATATAAACTCGAGAACTATCTGGTTTAAGAATAATTAATGTTGGATATCACTTCGGAACTAGATATGCTGGAGAATTTTTTTTCATGTTTGTTGGGTAAACAAAATCCAGCTTTTGCCATTACTACAAATTATCTAGATAATAAAAAAAAACCAATGTTGCCGAACAAAAAAGGATACCCCAAAGGCGGCCTTAAACTGTGACTGAAAAGCTGCTCAGTAGTTTAACTGGAGTTTAAATTTGACTAGGGGTTAAGCAAACTTAGTTTAAGGTTAGCTTAACCAACTACTGAGAAACCGGGCCTTAATGAAAATTTCCTAAAAATTTAATAATAAAAAAGCAATTGACAAATATTTCAGCATCCCTGTTCCGAAAATTTTCACCGTTCTAAATACGTGTTGCCAATGTGCCATATAAAAGGTACCTGCATGAAAAAGTACTAACCTACATTTGAACGTCCTCGCAATTCATTATAAAAAGTCTTAGTACAATTTCCTTCATATAAAGTATTTAGCGGTGTATGGTCAAATACTGTATCTATACTCGTTTGTGGGTTTGCAAATTGCAATAGCAATATACTATTTTTTTCTATTTTCTAAGAAAAATATTCTTCTAAACACAATAGTTTGTAATTACAGTCAATTAACGCAGGCTCTATAGGTAATTGTAGCTTTTTTGATAGCAAAGAAAATTTACTTTGAATACAAATCTGCTCAAGTAAGATAGACTTCAACCTTCCAAAGCAATTTCAATCTTTTACCAATGCTGTGCAAATAGGCAGATGTACTAATGGTCCTTCTCAATCACTCGGGTCATATATTTAAATCCCGTCAAACACTGTCAAACCACCAGATATAAGTAAGTATAAGTAAGACATATAGTAACATTTTGACATATAGCGAGAAAGCAATATATTGTCTTTGCGAAGTTTCAACAAAATTCGACTATATCTTCATGTTTTTGGAATACTTTATATAATCAAGAGTACTATGCTTTTATATAAGCAAGTTATCCGCGAGATATACCTAAAAAGAAAACCAATCAACTCACAAGAGCCTCAAATTCTTACACAACGAATGAAATGAATGTTTGGACACCATGAAGATGATATAAGACTTTCAAGTTTTATAATAAACTACTTGAATAATTAGAAGGGGCTCTTATTTCACTTGACCAGCTTTACGCCTTTTTTACACGCAACTCCTAAATTGATTTAACATATCTGAGGGCAATCAAAGTGTACAAAAAATAACCTTGGGGAAAAAGTACTTAGTACTGAATGGAAAAAGAGTGTGCATTCATTTCATGTTTACGTTCCTTAAAGATTGGGAATGGTCCCTACATTCACACTCTATATTGAATTATATTTTACCATTCAGTAACACATACAGTTCTGCTTTAAAGTACTTTAAGCCACTCAGAACTGGAGATTTATAATATGCTACCAAAAAATCACAATTTTAAAAATGCTGAGAGAATGCACGCTCAATTGATTCAATTCTTTTTACAGCTCTGTTGGAGATCAACTCGAGAACTATAAATTTTACGAAATTTCTCAAAGGTTGAATAGTGATTGGAGAATGATGAGGATATCAACTCGAGAACTATCTGGTGTAAGAATAATTAAATAATGAACCTCCGGAACTATTTATATATTTCGCTGGAGAAATATTATTTCTATGTTTGTTGGGTAAACAAAATTCAGCTGTTGCCGTATCTACAAATTATCGAGATAATAAAAAGGCAATGTTGCCGCACAAAAAATTCTACCACAAAGGCGGAGTTAAACTAAGGCCCGGGTTTTTAGTAGTTGGTTAACCTAAGCTTAAACTAAGTTTTCTTAAATTCTAGTCAAATTTAAACTCCACTTAAATTACTGAGCAGTTTTTCAGTCACAGTTTAAGGCCGCCTTTGGGGTAGAATTTTTTGTGCGGCAGCATTGGTTTTTTATTATCTAGATAATTTGTAGATACGGCAACAGCTCGAGTTTGTTTACCCAATAAACATGGAACAAATTTTCTCCAGCGAAATATATCTAGTTTCGGAGGTGATATCCAAAATCATTATTTAATTATTCTTAAATCAGATAGTTCTCTATTCTGATATTCAACTTTATTCTCCAATAACTATCCAACCTTTGAGAAATTTTGTAAAATGTATAGTTCTCGAATCTCCATCGTCGAAACCTTCCTTAAGACGTCATTCCAACAGCTGTTTATTGTGAGAAATAAACACCTGGTTGATAGCAGTAATGAAGCGTAATGAATCAAAATAAATTACATATATATATATTAGGGCAGGTCGACTTAAAAATCGCTTATTGCTCTGTAAAAATCGTATTCTAGGGATCAAAATAAGAAACTTTGCCGAAGGAACCATACCTCTAAAACGAATTCAATTCTACCTGCTGTGTCTTGTGGTGGCTTAAAAAAAACAACACAAGCAATTTTACGATCTGCAATTGTGTCACAGTGATACCTTCATTTTTTAAAACGGTTAAATAAAAAACCCACACAACTATGTTTACGACTTGCAAATGCATCACAGTGATGCCTTGGTTTTAAAAGGGGGTTGTAAAAACGCTAATTTCTAATAATTTTTTTAATTTCTCTTCTATTACTAAGTTAAATTCATTTTTTCATTTACATATGTTCTGACTAAATAAATTTCTAAAGAGAAAAATAAACTCCAAAAAGAAAAAAACATAGACATTTCAAAATGGGATTTTTTCAAAATTTGCCCCTACGACCCAAAGGGGGGGGGGGGGGGCATCAGAATTCGTTTTAGAGGTATGGTTCCTTCGGCAAAGTTTCTTATTTTGATCCCTAGAATATGATTTTCACAGAGCAATGGGCGATTTTTTTGCCTCCCCACAAATCGACCCGGCCTAATATATATATATATTGTTACGAATATTAGCAAAATTAAAGGGTGCTGCTGTCTCTAAGCCGATGCTAAGCAGTGACGTGAATTCACATCCATAGATCAATCACTATGTATCTACATAAACGAAACTATAATTGCGTCTACACATATGTACCATGTACGTATACGAGCAGCGGAGAGTCAATGCACAAACACATGCATATATCTGAGATACTCCTGAAAGTATGCAATGAGAAAAACTATAAAATTGTGCAATTGTAGTTACAGCTGAGAAGTTTGAGAGCTGCTGGACTAGTAGATTCTGGAAGCGCATAGAAGATGCGAACGTTGAAATCCAAGAGTATAAAAGGCGGCAATTGTAGAGGCGCTGGAATTCAGTTTGATTTGAGTTGTCAAGCAGTTTCGACTAAGACCAAAGAGGATAAATATAATAAGAACCGTCACTCGTTATTTTTTAGGCATTTACTCGATGTAAACTGTGAGGTAGTCGCTACTTTTGTTTTATGAGGGACATTTTTGAATTGCCTTCCATTTATCCATGCGGTGTTGTCACTTTATGCAAACGTGTTTTTTGGAAAGAGAAATAAATAATTAATTAAATACAGTCGGAAAAATAAACACAAATACGCCATGATAATGTATAGAAGACATTCATAAACATCTCGCCCAAAAAAAAAGTAGCGACTACCTCATAGTTTACATCGAGTAAATGCCTAAAAAATAACGAGTGATGGCTCTTATTATATTTATCCTCTTTGCTAAGACGCTATCTAGCGAGCAAGAGCAGTATTATTTTGAATAGTAAAGTTTCATTTGAGCTATCAATCAGTTTGATTATTAGGCAAGCTATTCGTTGAGTGTTATTGTGAAGTACTTTAATAAAGGTCATTTTGCATTATTAAATATTGGAGTTATTTATTCAACAGTTTGTGATTCGAACTCAGCAGAAGATTGCAAATAAGGGGAATTGCAAGTAAATTCGTTACAATTGGTGTCAGAAGAGGAATTGTTGAATAAATTCCAGAGGACAACAAGGACATGGCAAAGTTCAGTGAATTGAAGATCCAGCAACTGAAGAGGAGTTGGAGAGCCGTGGATTGAATACAACCGGCATTAAACTCGAACTTCAGGCACGACTACGAGAGGCAATGGAATTAGAAGGAATTGACGTGGAAGAGTATGAATTTCATCTTGATGGCGAGGAAACAACAAAAATGGAAGAGACAGTTACGCAGACAGTTACGAGCACAGACTTGAACATGATTTTGGCTGCAATATCTGCTCAAACATCGACAGTGGCTTCTCAACTGGAATCTCAAAAGACAGATACAACATCTCAACTGGCATCTCAACTAGAATCCCAGGAGAACTGTATAACATCCAAGATGGAAGAACAGAAGATATATATGGCATCCCAACTGGAAGAGCAGAAGACATATATCGCATCCCAACTGGAATCACAGGAGGCACGTATTTCAGAAATGACGTCGCAAGTGTTATCTCAACTGGAAGACCAAAAGATATATATGGCATCTCAATTGGAAGCGCAAGAGGCACGTATATCTGAAATGTTGGCAGAAATTTTGGAACAGGTATCATCACTGGAAGCGCAGGATGCAAAAATGGCTCAGATTCAGGCAGAAGTAGATGATTTAAAAGGTCGCATGGAGCAGTTACAACTAAAGCGGCCAGCTGTTTCAGCAAGCAATCCAAAGGTAAAAACACCATCCTTTGACGGGTCTGTTCCTTTCCAGGTCTTTAAGCTACAGTTTGAGAAGACCGCAGCAGTGAACAACTGGAATGCGGAACATAAAGTTGCTGCACTGTTCGTGGCATTGAAGGGGCCAGCAGCGGAAATCCTACAGACGATTCCCGAAGGAGAGCGGAACAATTATGAAGCATTGATGGCTGCTGTAGATCGACGTTATGGAAGCGAGCATAGAAAACAGATATACCAAATGTAGTTGCTGAACCGCTTCCAGAGGCCTGGTGAAACATTGCAAGAGTTTGCGTCGGATATCCCTCGCGAAGGGCAGACATCTTGCCGCGATGCGAGGGCTTAGTCGCTGACCACGGGACTATGCCACCCAGTAGGATGCAGGTTCACATGGATCTCCATGGCTGCGGTGGCCTAGTCATGGGGTGAGCGATGACCAAGATCTGTCCCCTCCCAATCCAGGGTGTTATGCGGCACCGTGCCCATTGGATGGTTTGCAGCCGGGAGGTTAATCTGGCTGTATTTGTACGGAGCCTCTCTGACACCGGGCCGCCTCAGAGAGTAAAAATGGTCTTACCGCGGTGAGGGGCTCTGCCGCGGCGGACGACACTTTTCCCCCTTTCAATAAGGTGACCCTAAGCTGGCCTCGTCTAGCAAGGGGTCGTACGAACAAGATGAACAACAAAAAAAAAAAAAAAACCAAAGCAAATGATAATCCGTTCTCCTCCACAGGGAGAAGGACAACAGCATTGGCATCCATGCGCCCTAGTGAACGAGGGAGGGCTACCAATGCTAAAGTGAAGAGCGACTTGGTGGGGGGCGGCAATAGTATGGCGGCGAAGGGAGTTGCGCTGGTAACGGCGAACCCTGACGCGCCTGCTGTTGTCGGACACCGACCAAGCGCCGGAACGGCAACCTTTTTTCCCACGGCTGTGGCAGGGGTCTCTGGACCTGGCCACTCCGAGCCAAGGGAAAACGGGGCCGCAACAGCTACTTTAACCGGGGGAGCGACTGCGTTGGAAACGACGGGTCGGCTCCCCATGGACGACAAGAGGGCAACCTCAGTCAACACAGTCTTAGGTGATCGGACGGGGGCAAGCACCAGTATGGCGGCGAAAGTAGTTGCGCTGGCAACGGCGAACACTGACGCGCCTGCTGATGCTGGGCGCCCGTCTGACGCCGGTATGGCGACTGTTCTCCCCACGGCTGTGACAGGGGTCCCACGATCTGGTCACACTGAGCCAAATGAGAAAGGAGCCATAATGAAGACATCATCCGGGGGTACGACCGCGAGGGAAACTACGGGTCGGACCCCTTCTCAAGAAGAGTCCCACAAGGGATCGTTCCACAGGAACAAAAAAAGGGCTGCAAAAGTCCTGTCAAGGTATGAGGGTGTTCCGCTGGAAACGCTGTCAGAGAACGCCAGGAATTCGGTGGAAAGGGCGCGAGCTCTACTGCCGAATTTTCGGGGTTCTCTGCCAACAAGCGCAACCCCATATAAACGTCAAAGGTCCGATGAGGATATCAAACCACCGCCGAAAAGGCACCAGAATCACCCCGCGGTAGCCAAACCCAGCTTTGCCGAGGTAGCCAAGGGCCGGATCCTTATAGGAATCCTGGACCGAGGGAATGACCGTGGTGCAATCCCTAAAGACCAGTGGCCGTACGTCCGGAATGAAATCGGCAACGCCGTTCTCGACGTGCTGATGGAGTCTACGGGTAGTCCGCCGCGAGGTTCTGATGCAGGATGGTACCAGGGCCAAATCAAGGTACTCACTTGCGAGGACGCAAGTTCTGTTGCGCTGTACAAGGCAGCAGCCGCAAAGCTGGGACAAGTCTATCCCGGGGCGATTATCGAGGTCGTTGACTGGAAGGACATTCCGGCTCGGCCAAGGGCCAGGGCATGGGTTCCAGCGGTTCCAGCAGAACCTGAGAGAATTCTCAGGATGCTGCAACTGATGAACCCGGCTCTCCCAACGCAGGACTGGAGTGTCATCCAAGTCGAGGACGCTGTAGGACCTAGGAGACAGGTCGTGTTAGCCCTGAATAAGGAAGCTCTCGAGCCCCTTAGACTGAGCAAAGGAAGAGTGTTTTACGGCCTCGGGGAGGTCGTAATTCACGTATACCGTGGGGACGCACAGCGCGCATCCCTTTCAAGTGCCTCTTTGGACACGGACATTGAGGCACCCGAAGTGGAAGCGGAAATCTCCGACGCCGAAAGCCTGGTTTCCGCCACGTCAAATTGCGCAGGGGCTCTGGGCAATTTGTCGATGGAGGATGCTCTGCTGGATAGCGACGGAGAGGATCCCAACATCACGGTGATGGAGGCAGGGGAGTCTGAGCAAGCTCATGCTGAGGTTGCTCCAGATAAACCTGCACAAAAGTAAGGCAGCCTCGGCTGCTCTCATCAGTCGCCTTTCTAAAGGCGACGTCGAAGTGGTCCTTATCCAAGAACCCTGGGTGAACAACTCAAGGATTTGCGGATTGGGGGCTACTGGGTTTAAGCTCATCCGAGCTGCAGATGAAGGTAAAGTGAGAACATGCATTTTAGTAAAGTCTGAGCTAAATATCTTTCTCTTGCCTAATTATAGCAATGGTGACGTCACAGCGGCCAGTTTGGCAAGCGGAGGCACCCAATTAACGCTAGCCTCCGTTTATATGCCGTACGACGCAGAGGAACCTCCTCCGCAAAAGACGGTAAAGGATCTGGTGGCCGACTCAAGCAAAGGCCATCTGTTAATTGGGACAGACGCAAATGCCCACCACGTGCAGTGGGGTAGTTCCGACATAAACACTCGGGGTGAGTCACTTTTTGAGTACCTTTTAACAACTAACCTTGTAGTTTGCAATGTAGGTAATGAACCAACTTTTATTACTAAAAACCATAGAGAGGTTATTGACCTCACTATTTGTAGCGAAAGCGTTTATGGGTGGGTTAAAAAATTGCGTGTTCTTGAGGAACATTCCTTTTCAGACCACCGCTATATTGAAGTAATGTTAGAGTTCTTCGTCGATCAGCCCATTGCGAGACGTAACCCACGTAATACAAACTGGGAACTACATAATGAGCTGTTAGCAAGAGAACTACCAGAACTGCCCCCACAAAGCCTCTCATCAACGATGGAGCTAGAGGGTCTGGTAGAAACCTTCACATCGGCTTTCTCAAAAGCCTTAGAACAGGCCTGTCCATTGCCAAAACCGCGCGGTAAGCGTAAACCTCACTGGTGGTCCCATGATCTGGACCTACTTCGTAAATCCTGTAGAGAACAGTTTAACAAGGCCAAATTCTTTGATAACGGGTCACAATGGCTAGAATACAAGGACAAACTAAGAACCTACAAAAAAGTCCTGAGACAAGCGAAGAGAACTTCATGGAGAAACTTCTGCACTGGAGTCGAAAGTGTCGTGGACACATCCAGGCTACGGTGCGTGCTTTCTAAGACGCAAACAGCTATTAGCTTTCTGCGGAGACCGAATGGTACCTGGACCAGCACAGAAGGGGAAACTCTAGAGCTGCTCCTGGACACACATTTCCCGGGAAATATGACAAACGCACCGGAAGTACCTGCAGCAAACCAAGCTGTGAATATACCCATCACTGAGGAGAGAGTGAGGTGGGCAGTCAAAAGTTTTAAACCTTTTAAGGCTGCTGGACCAGACGGGATTGCACCCGCTCAACTTATCTACTCTTTGGAGGTATCAGCCAACTGGCTGCGGCACATATATACCGCTTGTTTGGCTATGAACTATATTCCGTGTGCATGGAGGAGCGCCACGGCCATATTCATTCCTAAGGCAGGCAAAGCCTCTCATTACGAGCCGAAGGACTATAGACCTATCAGTCTTTCATCCTTCGTACTCAAGACCCTAGAGAGAATAGTTAGCGATTTTCTCACTACAAGCATTGATAGGAATCTCATTTCGGACTATCAACACGCGTACACCAAAGGTAAATCTACGGAGACTGCGCTACACAGCCTAGTCTCTACTATAGAAACATCCTTGTTCGAAAAGGATTATTGTCTTGTGGCCTTCCTAGACATTGAAGGAGCATTCAACAACATACGTCCAGACGCCGTTAACATTGCTTTAACTGATCTGGACGTAAATAGAACCCTAGTGGGACTAATTGATCAACTGCTCAGGGGAAGGAAAGTGCTCTCCTCACTGGGGAAGGTTGAGGTAACACGATTTGTCGCAAGGGGCACGCCCCAGAGTGGTGTCCTTTCCCCCTTACTATGGAACCTAACGGTAAACTCGCTATTAAGAGATACTAGTTGGGGGAGCGGGAAGGTCGTGGCATATGCTGATGACCTAGCGATTATCTACAGAGGCAAGTTTCCTCAAACTTTGTGCGACTTGATGCAGGTAGCATTGCGAGAGGTTTCCTTGTGGGCTTCCCGATGTGGACTCAGCGTCAACTCCGATAAAGTAGAGCTTGTCTTATATACCAAACGATACAAAATACAATCGTTGAACCTACCTGAACTAAATGAGGTGCGCCTAAGCCTGGCAGATAAAGCCAAATTTTTAAGCGTAGTTTTAGACAAAAAGCTGAACTGGAAGGACAACGTTATCCAGCGACAAAAGAAAGCGTACATTGCATTATATACGTGTAAAAGAGCCATTGGCAAAAAATGGGGACTCACCCCCAACATATGCAGATGGATTTATACCGCGATTATCAGACCCATACTGCTGTATGGGGTAGTCGTATGGTGGCCAGCCTTGAGCAAGGCGTCAAACCTAAACTTGTTGGGTATAGTCCACAGATCCAGCATGATAAGCATAAGCGGGGCTCTAAGAACAACGCCTAGCGAAGCTCTTCAGGACATTCTTGACATCTTTCCACTGGATCTGGCTGGTCATCGAGCAGCGGCAACGTCAGCCCTGCGTCTAAGGGAGTTGTCGTGCTGGAACAACAGGACCACAGGACACTCAAGTATACTAAACAAATACAGTTTTCTCCCTCCTAGCACGGATCGCTGTGCGACCACAACAGTTGCGGAAACCAACTTTAAGATAAACATACCCAGCAGGGATGACTGGACGGAGTCGGACAAGTGCCTTGCTATGGGCAACAGCATTTCCATATACACGGACGGCTCCAAGCTAAACGGGAGAGTTGGGGGTGGAGTATACTCAAGGGACCTTGACCTCCAGCTCTCATTCAGACTACCCGACCACTGCAGTGTATTCCAGGCAGAGTTGCAGCCATAATGGAAGCCGCAGCTAGGATAGGGACATACATTGTCGGCAAAGAAATTTTTATCTTCAGCGACAGCCAAGCTGCCATAAAATCTCTGGGCTCCCACTCGTTCAATTCTGAACTAGCACTAAACTGTCGCCGATCTCTTCAAGAGATGGCTCAACAGAACCGTGTACACCTCACATGGGTCCCTGGACATAGGGATATCGAGGGAAACTGTATTGCAGATGAACTCGCTAGGCAGGGTACAACCAAGCAGGTTCTTCCTGGACAAGAACGCTTAGGTATGCCCCTGTCCACATACAAGCTAATGCTAAAAGAGCACATCTACCGTCAAGCCGACGAAAGATGGCTACAAACACCGGGATGTCGAACGTCGAAAGAAACCTGGCCTAAATGGGATCCTAAAAGGTCCCGTCACGTTTACAACCTAAGAAGGGATACAATTTCCACACTTGTAGGGGCACTAACGGGTCATTGCCTCATAGGTAGGCATGCAGAAAGGCTAGGAGCGCCTTATCGTCGTTGCTGTAGGAGTTGTAAAGAAGATGAGGAGGAGGAAACGGTGGTTCACCTCATTTGCAACTGCCCAGCGCTAAGCGGAGCACGGCAGCGCTTTCTGGGAGCTCCATTTCTTGATACTATGAGTCAGGTTGTGGAGCATGACGTCAAGGACCTGGTAGATTTCATCAGGTCCTCAAAATGGTTCGAAGAGGAGAGGTAACGGTGTTTTTCGTGGTATCACAACGGGCCTAGTACTACTGGCCTAAGTGTGCCCACGGGCAGCCACCCCAACCTAACCTAACCTTGCGTCGGATATTGAAAGGCTAGCACATTTAGCGAATGCGGACGCACCCGTGGAGTACACTGAAAGGGTAAAGATTCAGAGCTTTATAAATGGCATACGGGACGTCGAAACAAAGCGAGCTACATACGCAAACCCAAAGCCAACATTCGCAGAAACGGTGTCACAAGCTCTGATTCAGGAAACAGCGTCGCTTCTGTGTCAGCCAGTTTTCAAAGCACGCCGTGTGGAAGTAGAATGGCCAGAGTGGGTAGACGCAATATTGGAGGCGCTGAAAGGATCGCAAAAGCGGAGTGAAAAAGTTACCAAATGCTTCAAATACGGGAAGTCCGGTCACATTGCACGTCATTGCGATCTTGGTCCTAATAGTTCCAACAATGGGGGTGGCCGTAAACGCAAAGATGGAGGAAATGAGCAAGAGCGTGTCGGATGTAAAGAACGAAAACTTGCCCCGGCTATTGAATGTCCTGTGATATCTGTGTCGCAAATTGGAAGGAAATCAAGCAGTCTTGCCGTAAGAGGGAATGTGTATGGCAAGGAGCGTGTACTGACTGTAGATACGGGCGCATCTCATTCCTTGATCCGATCTGACTTGGTCAACAGGAGAGTAAAACCGTTACCAGGAGCGAGGATGCGTACGGTCACTGGCGAGTATAACCAAGTCTGGGGAGAAGTGATCTGTGAAGTCTTAATTGGGAAGGTCCTGTTTTTACACAAATTCGTTGCGGCGGAGATTGTTGATGAAGTTATATTGGGAGTGGATTTCTTGGTTGACCATGACATCAAGATCGATATGCAGAGAAGGGTGATGCATTATGAGAACCAAGATGTGCCACTTAACTTCAGTTTGGAAAAAGGGTTCAGCAGTAAGCGAGTGCTGGTGGAGGAGATTCGACAGAGACCACGAAAGTCAAGGAAAGTAGATCGAGCAAAGGTTGATGGATCGAATGGGCCAAATAAAGCGAAATCAAAAGTACCTGCGAGAAAAACACTGGCATTGACAAACCCTAATGGACGCACTAAAACGACTGAAAGAATTTTGAAGAAGGAATGCAAGGGTGGTTTCAAGCCAGCGCGTACTACTGTTGTGAAACGTCAAGACGATACTGATGATGCAAAGTCAATCCGTCAAGATCAAGCTCTGCGAAGTAGTTCTTCATTGGCCAAGCAACATAGTGCGAGGGAACGATCCAGGATAATGAGTAGTAAGATGAAATACAGGTACGACAAGGAAAATAATTTGGAAGGTTTCCGGGAGGGAGATCTGGTACTGCTCTACAACCCTCACCGGCGGAAAGGTGTTCAATCCAAATATCGGTGCAGTTAGGAAGGCCCGTACAGAGTTGTGAAGACGATCAGTGATGTCGTCTACCGCATACAAGCAATTGGGAAATCACGAAATAGAAGATTGGTACATTTTGCGATGCTAGCAGCGTTTAGATCGAGAGATTTGTCTGATCGGGACGATCAGACTTAGGTGGAAGGCAGTGTTATGAATATTAGCAAAACTAAGGGTTGCTGCTGTCTCTAAGCCGATGCTAAGCAGTGACGTGTATTCACATCCATCGATCAATCACTATGTATCTACATAAACGAAACTATAATTGCGTCTACACATATGTACCATGTACGTATACGAGCAGCGGAGAGTCAATGCACAAACACATGAATATATCTGAGATACTCCTGAAAGTATGCAATGAGAAAAACTATAAAATTGTGCAATTGTAGTGACAGCTGAGAAGTTTGAGAGCTGCTGGACTAGTAGATTCTGGAAGCGCCTAGAAGATGCGAACGTGGAAATCCAAGAGTATAAAAGGCGGCAATTGTAGAGGCGCTGGAATTCAGTTTGATTTGAGTTGTCAAGCAGTTTCGACTAAGACGCTATCTAGCGAGCAAGAGCAGTATTATTTTGAATAGTAAAGTTTCATTTGAGCTATCAATCAGTTTGGTCATTAGGTAAGCTATTCGTTGAGTGTTATTGTGATGTACTTTAATAAAGGCCATTTTGCATTATTAAATATTGGAGTTATTTATTCAACAGTTTAGTGATTCGAACTCAGCAGAAGATTGCAAATAAGGGGAATTGCAAGTAAATTCGTTACAATATATATATATATATATATATATATGATGTTGGATATATATATATATATATATATACAGTGCACGCCCGATAACGTGAACTAATTCAAACTAAGGCAGTTCACGTTAACAAAAGTGGAATGCCGAAAGAGACTAAGTAAATATATTTTTTCACATTTAAATTCACATTTTATTCTTGTTTTCGATACATATTAATTGAAAATTAAGTCATGCGATGGTTTTATTTAACAAAATCCTCGAGCTGAGCCACTGCTTCGAAACAACTCTTGAGATTTTAGAAGTATGCCTAGGTATCAACATAAGATCTAATGGCACCCAAGCCCAAATGCTGATTGGGTCCATTCGACGCCATTTCAAATGAACGCAAATAAATTATAGGTTAACTAGAGTTTAACCCAGCCAGATCGGCCGCTTAAGCTCAGCTTAAACTTCAGTTAAAGTATACTGAAAAACTGCAGAATAAGGTTAAGCGTAGTTTAACTGACAAATTGAGTTGAACTTGTACTGAAAAGCCGGGCCTTGGAGCTTCATTCGAGATTAAGGCATCAGAAAGGATTTAACGTTAAATCTTTCAGGTTTTATCACGCAAAATTAAATCTCGAAACGGAAAAAGCTTATGTTAAATCTTCAATCATTTGTTCAATCATTACAATATTTCAGGTATTGCAACCTAAAATTCATATGACGTGTAAGTTTTTGATAAGAAAATATTATAAGGTAGGAGAAGATTTTGAATTCATATATGACAGATTTTTTTTCAAGATTTTCAAGTTTAGATTTTTTATTTTGCTTTGTAAAACATGTGAAAATGTATGTGTTTACTTCAAAACTATTTTTTTTTTGATTTTTCAAGATTTTCAACTTTAGATTTTTATTTCCAAACGTGAGTAAAGCCGTGTTTTTTACAAGCCTATACGTTTACGTTTGCGCGTAAAAAAACGCTTAAAAGGCCCATTACTGATACTTAGCATATACTGGACTTGGCTTCAGAACTGTCATTTACAGTTCTGTTAAATGAACATTGAATGTTACTGATTACTCAAAACTTAGCAACACTTGATTTAGAAGACTGTTGAATTTTGATTTTCTATGAAGTTCTAAGTGACGTTTACATTTTGAGATGCCATTTGTTTGTTTCCATTTCTGTTGCAACACCACCCTACATTTAAAACAAGAAGTGTGGCAACTCTAAAACAAGAATAAGAACCATTTTAGTTACGTTCCATTGAGACTTGAGCGAGATACGGATAGAAATTTAACATGCAAATGCAACAACAACGTTGTGATCCTGATATTTATCTGGTTCAATTTCTGATCCGTATAGCAGTTCTGTTCGTTTCGTTTTCTGTAGTAGATTTTTTGACAGCTAACCACTTTTGAGTTGGTAGCACTCATGGCTCAACTATATGGTTGGCTCATCTCTACAGCAATAACATACATTTGTTGACATTGCCAAAATTTGCGTGTTGGAGTTAGACGAATGGAATGGAATGAAAACATAAAACTTACCAGCATTTGTAAGTAGTAAGAAGATTTTGTAAATTCGTTGGTTTCTTTTTAAGTTTGCCATCTCCTTCTGACAATCCCTACTCCAGTGAAATGAAAAAAATAAAATCAGCTGGTGAGATGAGCCAACCATATAGTTGAGCCATTGTAGCACTGAACTAAATACGTGTACATTTGTGTATACATAAAAGATCTCGCCATATTTAAAAGCAAAAACACTGAAAGAGTAAACAACTTGAAGATGATGTAAGGAAAATAAATAGTTTGCTTACGTGCGAAACTATTTAAATGTTAATAATTCTTTCAGTATCTTAAAATTTTGTGTACGTTTCTTCTTATTTTCTACAAAACAGATGTTTTATATTAGTGCTGCCAGCTCTCATAAAGTTGATCCAGATCGTTCTAATGAGATTTGAGCTAGAGCCAGAGCTCGATAAACCAATGGAACGGCCCTTTTGTAATGAAGACGTATATCAACGCCAGAACGACTGAATAACACAAATATTTCTCTTTTTTTCTAATATTATTCATTTAACGGAAAACTAAAGTAAGAAAATGTTGTATTATACTATGGAAATATTGTAACCATTTTTCATAAATTTTATTTGCCGGCTTGAGGTCTGATGTTTTGAAAAATAAAACACAGATGTTTTAAATTTTTTACCAATATATTTCGGTTATGCACGATAACCGTCCTCAGGGTGAACTATAAACAAACAGAACATAAAATAACATATAATTTACATCAAACAACAATTAATAACAAAACTTCTTAAACATTGAAAACATACATTTTTGACACGTCTTTCCCTTTGTACGTGGAGTATTTAACTAATTTGGTTTTTTTATTAGATGCCTATAGGAGAGCGCGGTGTTTGCTACGTCTGTTTTGTAGTTAATTCTTGTGTTAGTTGGTGTGTTTAGTATATGTAGCATTTCCAGTGTGAATCTCTTTCCATATTGTTGTTCTTGTTGAAGTACTATTGTTTTTTCGAAATTCGGGCAGTGCTTTCTCGTTGCACAATGGGTCATAAGTATGGTTTTTTGGTTATTTATATTTAAATCATTACAATAAAAAACCGCACTTATGACCCATTGTGCAACGAGAAAGCACTGCCCGAATTTCGAAAAAACAATAGTACTTCAACAAGAACAACAATATGGAAAAAGATTCACACTGGAAATGCTACATATACTAAACACACCAACTAACACAAGAATTAACTACAAAACAGACGTAGCAAACACCGCGCTCTCCTATAGGCATCTAATAAAAAAACCAAAATAGTTAACAACTCCACGTACAAAGGGAAAGACGTGTCAAAAGTGTATGTTTTCAATGTTTAAGAAGTTTTGTTATTAATTGTTAATTGTTGTTTGATGTAAATTATATGTTATTTTATGTTCTGTTTGTTTATAGTTCACCCTGAGGACGGTTATCGTGCATAACCGAAATATATTGGTAAAAAAAAAAAAAAAAAAAAAAAAATTAAAACATCTGTTTTATTTTTCAAAACATCAGACCTCAAACCGGCAAATAAAATTTATGAAATAGAAAGGTCGCCAAACTAATATTTGTAACCATTTTTCTTTATTAAACAGTTTTTTAAAGCTTCTGTAAGCACAAATTTCTGTGTGACAGTTGCTATTAAAAGTTGGTGGACCAACATTCTTTAAAAAATTTAAAACCTTGAAAAGCACCTTACAATGGCCGAAAATAACGAAGATAAGGTGAGCTGTGAACTATGCAATGAACCTGATGAAGGTAAAATGGTGCAATGTGATGACTATGACAAGTGGTTTCACTTCCATTGTGCTGGAGTCTCAGACGGAATCGAAAAGGTCGATTGGATCTGCAACGATTGTAAAAAAAAACCAAAACATCATTCATACGGTAACACAAGCAACAAATACAATTGCAAGTCAAGCACAGCTCAAAGACAACAGGGAGCATAAGAGTACCGACCAGACAAATGTAAGTACCACAGTTGATGTGAGTTTGGAGATACAGCGTTTGGAGGAGAAAAGACAAGCAGAGCTAAGATACGTACAAGAAAGGACGACATTCTTAAACAACAAATTATAGCATGCAAAGCCACAGAAATTTCTCGTGTGGCAAACGTAAATGATGTAGTAAATTTTCGTACACCTAACATGAATGCATGCAATACAAGCAGTTGTGCAAAAGAAGTCGTACAAAGTCAGTTTTACAAGTTTAGTATTCTTTCACGTAACAATGCGGACCAGCAGGTACAACAAATCGAACAAGCGAGCAACACAGGCAAGTACATGATAATAAGAATCAACCTAATGATCAGAATGGTACCTATAATCGTTGTTATGATCACAATCAGAATAGTATGTATTGGGGGTCACCCTTGCGTGCTGAGCAGATACAAGCAAGGTATGCCATTCCAAAAGAGCTGCCAACATTCAGCAGTAAGCCAGAGGAATGACCAATTTCATTAGCAATTATGATAGCTCGACCAAAGAGGATAAATACAATAAGAGCCGTCACTCGTTATTTTGTGGCGAGTATCTCGCTGGAAATTGAAAAAATTGATGCCGAATGTTTTCTGAGAGGGACATTTTTAATTGTCTCGCATTTATCCATGCCGTGTAGGCCCCTTGTGCAACTGTGATTTTTGGAAAGAGAATTAAATAAATTAATTAAATACAGTCGAAAAATAAACACAAATACCCCACGAAAATGTATAGAAGACATTTATAAACATCTCGCCCAAAAAAAAGTACCGACTACCTCTCAGTATACATCGAGTAAATGCCAAAAAAAAAAACGAGTGACGGCTCTTATTGTATTTATCCTCTTTGGCTCGACACGTATATGTGGATTCACTAATGACGAAAATATGCTAAGGCTACAGCGCGCACTAAAAGGCAAAGTCCTTGAATATGTAAGCAGTCAACTGCTGCTACCTGATTTGGTGCCAGAAGTTATTGCCACGTTGCGAATGGGTTTTGGTAGGCCTGAATTTATCATTAATAGCCTTCTTGAAAAAATTCGCTCAGCACCAAGTGTCAATGCAAATAAATTAGAAACGTTAGTTTCCTATTCAATGGAGGTCAGAAACTTAGTTTCATCAATGCGAGCTGCCGGCCTCATGACACATTTGAACAATCCAATCCTTCTGCAAGAATTAATTGGTAAATTGCCAGCTAGGTTTAGCTTGGACTGGGCACTTCATTGCAAATACGTTACCGGAGCAAACTTGTCAGACTTTAGTGACTGGTTGTTCGAGTTAGCGCAGGCAGCAAGTTCTATCATGAGGAAACCAGCAATCCTTAGTCAACAAGAAGTACGTCGTACGTACCGGGTGGGATTTCACGAAGAAGAGGAAAAGATATATACTAAGAATACGAGGAACGTAAATGTGCAGCATGTGACGAAAATCATTTTATAGCACAATGTGAGAATTTTCAAGGGATGAGCTATGACGACAAGTGGAACATAATTCATCGCATGGAATTGTGTCGCTCTTGCCTTAAAAAACATAATCCGAAATATTGTAAGGAGCGCAACGAATGTAGTATAAACGGCTGCACCGCAAAACGCCACCCTAGTCTACACAAGCCGGTGGCAGTAAACAAAAAAGCTGGTGCGGGAGCAAGTCTGCTTGCCACGCAGATGCATACTACATCAAAGGTGCTGTACAAGATTGTACCAGTCACGATTCACGGCCAGCATGCTGACGTTGAGGTGTACGCATTATTCGATGATGGGTCAGGACCAACCATAATCGAACACGACGTAATAAAAATGTTGCAATTGAAGGGCGAGGTGCGTCCATTACACCTTCGTTGGACTGATGGGTCCACTCGAGTTGAGAATGATTCGGAACTGGTAAATCTGCAGGTATCAGCAAAAGGAATTAACAAGAGATTCACGATGAACGACGTTCGTACAGTAAAAAAACTTGATCTGCCTGCACAAACGCTTGTCATGTCAGAATTATCAAACAAGTACAAACATTTAAAGGGATTGCCCGTTAGGTCTTATCAAAACGCCGTACCACAACTAATTATCGGTGTAACAAGCACTGGCCATGCCATTGAAGTTTAGTGAAGGAAAGATTCATGAACCAGCTGCTACAAAAACACGTCTGGGCTGGACAGTGTATGGCACCGTGGAGGGTAATGAGCGTAATATAAACAATGATTTTCAACTACATGTGTGCGAGTGTGACAATAACATGGCACTTCATAGACTAGTAAAAGAAAATATGAGACTCGAAAATCTAGAGCAAGCTGCAATATCAAGTTTACGTACTATCCCGAGCCAGCTAGATATTTTGGAAAAGAACGTTACGCGAACAGGATATCACTTTACAACCCGCCTCTTGTGGCGCTCTGACGATATATCACTACCAAGCAATTTTGAATTTGCAATGCGCAGACTTGTGTGTTTTGAGAAAAAGTTGGGAAAAGATAGCGATTTAAGGGGCCGAGTAAATGAGTTAATAGGTAGCATGGAAAAGAAACAGCACATACGGAAGCTCAGTGAGGGCGAGATCAAGCAAGAATTTTAACGTAAGTGGTACCTACCCATATTTTCAGTTAGTAATCCAAACAAGCCCAATAAAACACGAGTGGTATGGGATGCAGCAGCTACATATCAAGGAAGGTCCCTCAATAACTGCTTTGAGAAAGGCCCGGATCTACTGAGACCACTTATACACGTACTTTTCAACTTTCGCATAGGAAAAATCGGTATTTGCGGCGATATATGTGAGATGTTTCACAGAATAAAAGTACACGAAGAAGACCAGCACTCTCGCGATTTCTTTGGCGCGATTGTGATTCGGCTCGAAAACCAGATATATATGTGCTAGAAGTAATGTCATTTGGTGCAACTTGTTCCCCGTCTATCGCGCAATATGTTCGTAACAAAAATGCAATGGATTATGCCAACGAGTTCCCACGAGCTGCTAAGTCAATAACAGAACGTCACTATGTAGATGACATGCTGGATAGCGTTGATACCGTTGAGGAGGCTACCAAGCTAATAGGTGATGTAACTGAAGTTCACAAGCGAGGTAATTTCCATATTAGAGGATGGCTTACTAATTCGGGTGAGGTTGCCAACGATCCGGTGAGTGATTGTTCACAACGTGAAGACTTTTGTACCGCTGGGAAAATTGTTGACCAAGTTATAGAACCGGATAAGGTACTCGGGTTATGGTGTAAAACCAGCGCTGATGTGTTTACATTTAGCACAAGGTTTACTAAAGCAAGTAAAGAAATTCTAAACGGACACAGGCTGCCAACCAAGAGAGAAGTTTTACGGTTGCTCATGTCAATATACGATCCACTAGGATTCTTGTCCTTCTACACTATACAACTAAAAATACTACTACAAGAGATCTGGCGCAGTGGGATTGATTGTGATGCACACATTACTAGAGAACACGTTAGTGCGTGGAAGCAATGGTTATCTGTTTTCGAATTCGTCAAACAAGTACACGTTCCTAGGTGCTATTCAGGTACGTTGCCAAGCAAGATGTGTCAGATAGAATTGCATGTATTTGCGGATGCTAGCGAGGCGGCATCTGCGGCGGTGGCGTACTTCAAAATTACAAACGGCAATAAAGTTCAAGTTTCCCTCTTTGCTTCCAGAACTAAGGTAGCACCTTTGCGACCCATTTCGATCCCTCGTATGGAGTTACTGGCAGCGGTACTAGGTTCCCGTCTTGCTGCGGAAATCACTAGAGGCCATGACCTCCAAATTCAAAAAATGTATTTTTATACTGATTCTAGAACAGTTCTTACATGGCTAAGGTCAGACCCACGGAAGTATAAGCAGTTTGTTATGTTTAGAGTTGCTGAAATTCAGGAAAACACAAAGGTTAGTGAATGGAGGTATATTCCATCTAAACTGAATATAGCAGACGATGCCACGAAGTGTAAGAACACCACAGACTTTAGCCCCACCAGTAAATGGTTTTGTGGACCAGATTTTCTATACATACCTCAGATAGAGCTGTCCGACTATGCATCAGATATTAGCGACGGTGATTGCCACGACGAAGCTAACTTGCTACAACCAGAATATGTTGGCGTCCACATAGAGAGACAGCCATTGATTGATCCCGCCCGATTTTCCAAGTGGGAACGTCTTGAAAGATGTATGGCATACGTTAAGCGTTTTGTAGAGCACTGCAAAGACAAGATACGAGGAACCAGAAGCTCGACAATGGTATCCCTTACCTTAACCTTCGAAGAACTACACTGGAGTCAATGCTTCCTTTATCGGCTCGCTCAGGCCGATTCATTCCATGAAGAGTTTAAGTTACTTAAGAGTGACATCAAGTGTATTTTACCAAAAGATAATGCTTTACGAAAGCTGTCACCCTTTATTGACGAAGAGGACCTCATACGACAATGCAGTCGCCTAGAGAAGGCACCAATTAAGAATGCGTCAAAAAATCCAATAATACTTCCTAAAAACCATAAAGTTACGCAACTCGTTATTGAATGGTATCTCCGCAAGTATAAACACGTCCTTCACAAGACTGTAGTGAACGAAATATTTCAACGATTTTATATACCCGGCTTGCGACGAGCATTACGTACAGTGCGTCAAAATTTTCAGTATTGTAAACTGCACTCCACTAAACCAGTTCCACCACGAATGGGAGTGTTACCAGAAGCACGCCTATCGCCGTACACACGACCGTTTTCATTCGTGGGAATAGATTTCTTCGGACCATTTCTAGCCACCGTCGGGAGGCGTACAGAAAAGCGATATGGAGTCTTATTTACTCGTATTATATGCAGAGTTACACACGTCGAGATGGCGTATTCCTTATCCATGAATTCATGTGTGACGGCTATCAGAAACTTCATGAGTCGACGGGGAATGCCAATACAGGTGTTCAGTGACAACGGAACAAACTTGGTGGTGGCGGAAAAGGAGCTACGGGAAGCGTATCACAAACTGAACGTACAAGATCTACAAGCTCAATTTACGAGCGCGGAGATGAAATGGACGTTTATTCCCCCTGCAAGCCCACATATGGGCGGCGTCTGGGACCGAATGATACGAACATTCAAGAACGTCTTGTACCGCGTTGTGACACCTGAAACTAAGCTTAACGACGAAAAGTTAAATAACTTATTTGTAGAGATTGAGAACATTCTAAATAGCTGCCCCCTCACATACCTGTCATTAGAGACCGCAGAACAAGAAGCACTAACTCCTAACCATTTCTTGTTGGGAAGTTCATCCGGACATAAGGCACCAGGGCATTCTCAATATTTAGCCGATAAATTTTGGAAGAGGTGGGTAATGGAGATGTTGCCTACTCTGACTAGAAGAACCAAATGGTTCGAGGAGGTGAAACGAATCAAGAAAGGCGACGTAGTAATAATTACCGACCCAAACCTACCACGCTATTCATGGCCTAAGGGCATCGTTGAGCAAACGTTCGAAGGAAAGGACGGTCAGGTCCGCAGTGTCATAGTACGTACATCGGCTGGCGAGTATCATCGTCCAGCAGCGAAAATAGCCGTACTTGATGTGAAAGGTGATATCAGCGGTGACGTTGCATCGGGCTCGGGTATTATCTCCCTAGGGTCGCAATACTGGGGGGAGAATGTTGCAACACCACCTTACATTTAAAACAAGAAGTGTGGCAACACTAAAACAAGAATAAGAACCATTTTGTAATGAAGACGTATATCAACGCCAGAACGACTGAATAACACAAATATTTCTCTTTTTTATAATATTATTCATTTAACGGAAAACTAAAGTAAGAAAATGTTGTATTATACTATGGAAATATTGTAACCATTTTTCTTTATTAAACAGTTTTTTAAAGCTTCTGTAAGCACAAATTTGCGTCTTATTTCTGTGTGACAGTTGCTATTAAAAGTTGGTGGACCAACATTCTTTAAAAAACTTAAAACCTTGAAAAGCACCTTACAATGGCCGAAAATAACGAAGATAAGGTAAGCTGTGAACTATGCAATGAACCTGATGAAGGTAAAATGGTGCAATGTGATGACTATGACAAGTGGTTTCACTTCCATTGTGCTGGAGTCTCAGACGGAATCGAAAAGGTCTATTGGATCTGCAACGATTGTAAAAAAAAACCAAACCATCATTCATACGGTAACACAAGCAACAAATACAATTGCAAGTCAAGCACAGCTCAAAGACAACAGGGAGCATAAGAGTACCGACCAGACAAATGTAAGTACCACAGTTGATGTGAGTTTGGAGATACGGCGTTTGGAGGAGGAAAGACAAGCAGAGCTAAGTTACGTACAAGAAAGGACGACATTCTTAAACAACAAATTATAGCATGCAAAGCCACAGAAATTTCTCGTGTGGCAAACGTAAATGATGTAGTAAATTTTCGTACACCTAACATGAATACATGCAATACAAGCAGTTGTGCAAAAGAAGTCGTACAAAGTCAGTTTTACAAGTTTAGTATTCCTTCACGTAACAATGCGGACCAGCAGGTACAACAAATCGAACAAGCGAGCAACACAGGCAAGTACATGATAATAAGAATCAACATAATGATCAGAATGGTACCTATAATCGTTGTTATGATCACAATCAGAATAGTATGTATTGGGGGTCACCCTTGCGTGCTGAGCAGATACAAGCAAGGTATGCCATTCCAAAAGAGCTGCCAACATTCAGCGGTAAGCCAGAGGAATGGCCAATTTTCATTAGCAATTATGATAGCTCGACCAAAGAGTATATATTTGTCAAGAGGCGTCACTCGATACTTTTGTTGTTGCCAAAGCAAATTACTCGATGTTTTCTAAAGGTAGTCGTTGGTTTTTTTTATCAGCTGTATTTATAAAAACGCCTTCTATACATTTTCGTGGGGTATTTGTGTTTATTTTACTGATTGTATTAAATTAATTAATTTTCTTTCCAAAAATCGTAATTATGCAAAGTCACTTTACCGCATAACTATATAGGATTCAATTAAAAAAAAATTAAAAAAACTTCCTTGAGAATCACATTAGACATGACAGGATTGCCTTGGCAACAACAAAGTATCTAGTGACGCCTCTTAACAAATATATACTCTTTGGCTCGACCAAAGAGGATAAATACAATAAGAGCCGTCACTCGTTATTTTGTGGCGAGTATCTCGCTGGAAATTGAAAAAATTGATGCCGAATGTTTTCTGAGAGGGACATTTTTAATTGTCTCGCATTTATCCATGCCGTGTAGGCCCCTTGTGCAACTGTGATTTTTGGAAAGAGAATTAAATAAATTAATTAAATACAGTCGAAAAATAAACACAAATACCCCACGAAAATGTATAGAAGACATTTATAAACATCTCGCCCAAAAAAAAAGTACCGACTACCTCTCAGTATACATCGAGTAAATGCCAAAAAAATAACGAGTGACGGCTCTTATTGTATTTATCCTCTTTGGCTCGACACGTATATGTGGATTCACTAATGACGAAAATATGCTAAGGCTACAGCGCGCACTAAAATGCAAAGTCCTTGAATATGTAAGCAGTCAACTGCTGCTACCTGATTTGGTGCCAGAAGTTATTGCCACGTTGCGAATGGGTTTTGGTAGGCCTGAATTTATCATTAATAGCCTTCTTGAAAAAATTCGCTCAGCACCAAGTGTCAATGCAAATAAATTAGAAACGTTAGTTTCCTATTCAATGGAGGTCAGAAACTTAGTTTCATCAATGCGAGCTGCCGGCCTCATGACACATTTGAACAATCCAATCCTTCTGCAAGAATTAATTGGTAAATTGCCAGCTAGGTTTAGCTTGGACTGGGCACTTCATTGCAAATACGTTACCGGAGCAAACTTGTCAGACTTTAGTGACTGGTTGTTCGAGTTAGCGCAGGCAGCAAGTTCTATCATGAGGAAACCAGCAATCCTTAGTCAACAAGAAGTACGTCGTACGTACCGGGTGGGATTTCACGAAGAAGAGGAAAAGATATATACTAAGAATACGAGGAACGTAAATGTGCAGCATGTGACGAAAATCATTTTATAGCACAATGTGAGAATTTTCAAGGGATGAGCTATGACGACAAGTGGAACATAATTCATCGCATGGAATTGTGTCGCTCTTGCCTTAAAAAACATAATCCGAAATATTGTAAGGAGCGCAACGAATGTAGTATAAACGGCTGCACCGCAAAACGCCACCCTAGTCTACACAAGCCGGTGGCAGTAAACAAAAAAGCTGGTGCGAGAGCAAGTCTGCTTGCCACGCAGATGCATACTACATCAAAGGTGCTGTACAAGATTGTACCAGTCACGATTCACGGCCAGCATGCTGACGTTGAGGTGTACGCATTATTCGATGATGGGTCAGGACCAACCATAATCTAACACGACGTAATAAAAATGTTGCAATTGAAGGGCGAGGTGCGTCCATTACACCTTCGTTGGACTGATGGGTCCACTCGAGTTGAGAATGATTCGGAACTGGTAAATCTGCAGGTATCAGCAAAAGGAATTAACAAGAGATTCACGATGAACGACGTTCGTGCAGTAAAAAAACTTGATCTGCCTGCACAAACGCTTGTCATGTCAGAATTATCAAACAAGTACAAACATTTAAAGGGATTGCCCGTTAGGTCTTATCAAAACGCCGTACTACAACTAATTATCGGTGTAACAAGCACTGGCCATGCCACTGAAGTTTAGGGAAGGAAAGATTCACGAACCAGCTGCTACAAAAACACGTCTGGGCTGGACAGTGTATGGCACCGTGGAGGGTAATGAGCGTAATATAAACAATGATTTTCAACTACATGTGTGCGAGTGTGACAATAACATGGCACTTGATAGACTAGTAAAAGAAAATATGAGACTCGAAAATCTAGAGCAAGCTGCAATATCAAGTTTACGTACTATCCCGAGCCAGCTAGATATTTTGGAAAAGAACGTTACGCGAACAGGATATCACTTTACAACCCGCCTCTTGTGGTGCTCTGACGATATATGTATCACTACCAAGCAATTTTGAATTTGCAATGCGCAGACTTGTGTGTTTTGAGAAAAAGTTGGGAAAAGATAGCGATTTAAGGGGCCGAGTAAATGAGTTAATAGGTAGCATGGAAAAGAAACAGCACATACGGAAGCTCAGTGAGGGCGAGATCAAGCAAGAATTTTAACGTAAGTGGTACCTACCCATATTTTCAGTTAGTAATCCAAACAAGCCCAATAAAACACGAGTGGTATGGGATGCAGCAGCTACATATCAAGGAAGGTCCCTCAATAACTGCCTTGAGAAAGGCCCGGATCTACTGAGACCACTTATACACGTACTTTTCAACTTTCGCATAGGAAAAATCGGTATTTGCGGCGATATATGTGAGATGTTTCACAGAATAAAAGTACACGAAGAAGACCAGCACTCTCAGCGATTTCTTTGGCGCGATTGCGATTCGGCTCGAAAACCAGATATATATGTGCTAGAAGTAATGTCATTTGGTGCAACTTGTTCCCCGTCTATCGCGCAATATGTTCGTAACAAAAATGCAATGGATTATGCCAACGAGTTCCCACGAGCTGCTAAGTCAATAACAGAACGTCACTATGTAGATGACATGCTGGATAGCGTTGATACCGTTGAGGAGGCTACCAAGCTAATAGGTGATGTAACTGAAGTTCACAAGCGAGGTAATTTCCATATTAGAGGATGGCTTACTAATTCGGGTGAGGTTGCCAACGATCCGGTGAGTGATTGTTCACAACGTGAAGACTTTTGTACCGCTGGGAAAATTGTTGACCAAGTTATAGAACCGGATAAGGTACTCGGGATATGGTGTAAAACCAGCGCTGATGTGTTTACATTTAGCACAAGGTTTACTAAAGCAAGTAAAGAAATTCTAAACGGACACAGGCTGCCAACCAAGAGAGAAGTTTTACGGTTGCTCATGTCAATATACGATCCACTAGGATTCTTGTCCTTCTACACTATACAACTATAAATACTACTACAAGAGATCTGGCGCAGTGGGATTGATTGTGATGCACACATTACTAGAGAACACGTTAGTGCGTGGAAGCAATGGTTATCTGTTTTCGAATTCGTCAAACAAGTACACGTTCCTAGGTGCTATTCAGGTACGTTGCCAAGCAAGATGTGTCAGATAGAGTTGCATGTATTTGCGGATGCTAGCGAGGCGGCATCTGCGGCGGTGGCGTACTTCAAAATTACAAACGGCAATAAAGTTCAAGTTTCCCTCATTGCTTCCAGAACTAAGGTAGCACCTTTGCGACCCATTTCGATCCCTCGTATGGAGTTACTGGCAGCGGTACTAGGTTCCCGTCTTGCTGCGGAAATCACTAGAGGCCATGACCTCCAAATTCAAAAAATGTATTTTTATACTGATTCTAAGTATAAGCAGTTTGTTATGTTTAGAGTTGCTGAAATTCAGGAAAACACAAGGGTTAGTGAATGGAGGTATATTCCATCTAAACTGAATATAGCAGACGATGCCACGAAGTGTAAGAACACCACAGACTTTAGCCCCACCAGTAAATGGTTTTGTGGACCAGATTTTCTATACGCACCTCAGATAGAGCTGTCCGACTATGCATCAGATATTAGCGACGGTGATTGCCACGACGAAGCTAACTTGCTACAACCAGAATATGTTGGCGTCCACATAGAGAGACAGCCATTGATTGATGCCGCCCGATTTTCCAAGTGGGAACGTCTTGAAAGATGTATGGCATACGTTAAGCGTTTTGTAGAGCGCTGCAAAGACAAGATACGAGGAACCAGAAGCTCGACAATGGTATCCCTTACCTTAACCTTCGAAGAACTACACTGGAGGCAATGCTTCCTTTATCGGCTCGCTCAGGCCGATTCATTCCATGAAGAGTTTAAGTCACTTAAGAGTGACATCAAGTGTATTTTACCAAAAGATAGAGCTTTACGAAAGCTGTCACCCTTTATTGACGAAGAGGACCTCATACGACAATGCAGTCGCCTTGAGAAGGCACCAATTAAGAATGCGGCAAAAAATCCAATAATACTTCCTAAAAACCATAAAGTTACGCAACTCGTTATTGAATGGTATCACCGCAAGTATAAACACGTCCTTCACGAGACTGTAGTGAACGAAATATTTCAACGATTTTATATACCTGGCTTGCGACGAGCATTACGTACAGTGCGTCAAAATTTTCAGTATTGTAAACTGCACTCCACTAAACCAGTTCCACCACGAATGGGAGTATTACCAGAAGCACGCCTATCGCTGTACACACGACCGTTTTCATTCGTGGGAATAGATTTCTTCGGACCATTTCTAGCCACCATCGGGAGGCGTACAGAAAAGCGATATGGAGTCTTATTTACTTGTATGACATGCAGAGTTATACACGTCGAGATGGCGTATTCCTTATCCATGAATTCATGTGTGACGGCTATCAGGAACTTCATGAGTCGACGGGGAATGCCAATACAGGTGTTCACTGACAACGGAACAAACTTGGTGGCGGCGGAAAAGGAGCTACGGGAAGCGTATCACAAACTGAACGTACAAGATCTACAAGCTCAATTTACGAGCGCGGAGATGAAATGGACGTTTATTCCCCCTGCAAGCCCTCATATGGGCGGCGTCTGGGAACGAATGATACGAACATTCAAGAACGTCTTGTACCGCGTTGTGACACCTGAAACTAAGCTTAACGACGAAAAGTTAAATAACTTATTTGTAGAGATTGAGAACATTCTAAATAGCTGCCCCCTCACATACCTGTCATTAGAGACCGCAGAACAAGAAGCACTAACTCCTAACCATTTCTTGTTTGGAAGTTCATCCGGACATAAGCCACCAGGGCATTCTCAATATTTAGCCGATAAATTTTGGAAGAGGTGGGTAATGGAGATGTTGCCTACTCTGACCAGAAGAACCAAATGGTTCGAGGAGGTGAAACGAATCAAGAAAGGCGACGTAGTAATAATTACCGACCCAAACCTACCACGCTATTTATGGCCTAAGGGCATCGTTGAGCAAACGTTCGAAGGAAAGGACGGCCAGGTCCGCAGTGTCATAGTACCTACATCGGCTGGCGAGTATCATCGTCCAGCAGCGAAAATAGCCGTACTTGATGTGAAAGGTGATATCAGCGGTGACGTTGCATCGGGCTAGGGTATTATCTCCCTAGGGTCGCAATACCGGGGGGAGAATGTTGCAACACCACCTTACATTTAAAACAAGAAGTGTGGCAACACTAAAACAAGAATAAGAACCATTTTGTAATGAAGACGTATATCAACGCCAGAACGACTGAATAACACAAATGTTTCTCTTTTTTATAATATTATTCATTTAACGGAAAACTAAAGTAAGAAAATGTTGTATTATACTATGGAAATATTGTAACCATTTTTCTTTATTAAACAGTTTTTTAAAGCTTCTGTAAGCACAAATTTGCGTCTTATTTCTGTGTGACAGTTGCTATTAAAAGTTGGTGGACCAACAATTTCATTTTGACATTTTGTCATACAAATTGACATTTATTTAAAAATAAATTTCAACGCTGATTATAATGCCAGGTTGTATGCGCCAAGTCGAGTATAATCGTGGCTAAGTTGCCAAGTTTACGCCAAGTCAAGTCAAGTCTATGCTAAGTATCAGTAATGGGAGCTTAGGGCTCCATTACTGATACTTAGTATAGACTTGACTTGGCTTGAAAACTGTCACTTACAGTTACTGTTTACTCAAAACTTAGCAACACTTAACTCGACTGAAGCCCCCATTACTGATACTTAGCATAAACTTGACTTGACTTGGCGTAAACATGGCCACTTAGCCACGATAATACTCCCTTGGCGCATACAATCTGACATCATAATCAGCGTTGAAATTTATTTTTAAATAAATGTCAATTTGTATGACAAAATGTCAAAATGAAATGGAAACAAACAAATGGCATCTCAAAATGTAAACGTCACTTAGAACTTACATAGAAAATCAAAATTCAACAGACTTCTAAGTCAAGTTAAGTGTTGCTAAGTTTTGAGTAATCAGTAGCATGCAATGTTCATTTAACAGAACTGTAAGTGACAGTTCTCAAGCCAAATCAAGTCTATGCTAAGTATCAGTAATGGGCCCTTTAGAAGTCTGTTGAATTTTGATTTTCTATGTTAATTCTAAGTGACGTTTACATTTTGAGATGCCATTTGTTTGTTTCCATTTCATTTTGACATTTTGTCATACAAATTGACATTTATTGATTATGATGCCAGATTGTATGCGCTAAGTGGAGTATAATCAAGGCTAAGTTGCCAAGTTTACGCCAAGTCAAGTCAAGTCTATGCTAAGTATCAGTAATGGAGCCTTTATCCTCGCTTAGATAATGCTTAGGAGATCCATCTAGCGGCAGTGGTTAAATAACTAGCTGAAGAACAGGATGTTCCCAATTTCCCCCAGCGGGTTAGGGGGTCAGAATATACCCGCGGTAGGTATGCCTGTCGTAAGAGGCGACTAAAATACCAGATTCAAGGGGATATGTAGCGCAACCCTTCAGGTTGCCAGTGCAATATATAGCTTCTCCAAACCCAATTGTCAACCTCGCCTATCCGCGGCGAATCCTGTTTCACTAACAGACGAGGCTCTGGTGACCCCAAGCTCCTCATGGAACTTGGGGGTGGGGAGGGAGGGAATGGCCTGAAGGTTTAATGTGGCTACATAAATCGTTCCCGAGATGGTCGGGCTAGCACCTTAATGGTGCTGTGGTACCAGAGTGTACCGGATATGTATCCGGCAAAGGACCATCACATCGATAACACTCCCCAAAGCCTTCGAGGAGCAGCCTTATCGCTACAACAACAAGGGTGTACCCAAAATCGGAGACACAAACCTCTGGTGGCCATAATGTATAACATACAGCTGAATCAGTTGCGATGAATAGTGGACACGCACCATTTAAAGAGGTGATACATAGAATTAGTGTAGAGGTGAAACATAGACACATATTTCAGTTACATCTGAGTATAATGCGTATTGAAATTTAGTAGTACTAATTTTATGCGCAGCAACTTCAGAGGTGTATTTAAAATTTGAGGCTCTGCAGTCCATATAAAGTTTAAGCGTAAACGTCTATAGATGTAAAAAAACACAGCTTAAAATAAGAAATGAATCAAAGTAGAATATTTTGATATGTTTTTGCTTTGTCAAACATGTGAAAATGTATGTGATTAATCCAAATATAGAAATTTTTTTGGTGGTCGAAAAACTTTACAAAAATTGAAACTGTTGATATAAAAAAATAAAACTACAGTGGAGACAGGTCAGGTTAAAATATGTGATTTAAAGTAAAATATTTATCATACGACTAATATGTGGTGGCGTGTTGAATTACTGTGGCTCCTTATTATGTAGGAGCGTCCACGTATATGTCTACTACTGCCATTCAAAAGAGTCAGTTTTCGGAAGTTAGCACACATACGCTGTGTGACACGCAATTCTTTGCCTTAACTTGGTAAACACGTATCGTTTCCCAATATAAAATTGGCCGTGTTTTCTATTTACAATTTTGCAATCACAACTAATTTTGCTTTTCCTTATTTCTATTTCATTTGACTGCTGATGGAAATGTGCTATTGTGACAAACTAAATTTATCGAAATTCAACGAATGAGCGTCATAATACCGAATGGACATTTGTTCGATCAGCTCTTTCGCTCACAGTTGATCGAATTTGTCCATAAAAGGGGCCATAGTTTAAAATTACTATTATGTAGCAAAAAATAGAAGGTAAACACAAAACCTGCATTTTAAATAATTTTCTTTTAATTCAATAAAACAAAATTATATTCGATTCAACAACGAAAATTTCGACAGCGGTGAGTTGTCATAATACGAATTTGAAATGCGATTTTTGACGGTCGGTAGCCAGCGAAGATCGAAAGGTGCTCACAGTATGCCAATTTTGTGTTCTTTTTGGCCTCAGCTTACTGCATACGGGTTAAATGATTGATAGTTGAAATTACAACTCTGCGATTTTGGCGGATGAGTCACCATTCATATTTTTTCTAGAAAAACAAGATAGCCGTCAACCAATCAGAAATCACCAAGTCAAGAATTGAAAACAGGGGCGTAAAATGCAATGTGGCAAAGCTTACTATTGAAGATTACCAGCATTGTTTACTATATAGTTTGGCAGCTTAAGTAGAGGTTATGTTGCGAATAGAGTGGAAGGCAGTGGACTAGGCAGTCGAATGTCATATAATGAAGGAATGGTGTTCGGAGATTTTTCGAAGTTAAAAAAAAAAAATGATAAAAGCTTTAATATAAATAAAACTATTATTTTAATAACAACAAAAACGCCATATATATTCTGTATACATAAATATGTAAGGATTATCTCACTTTAAAATTTGAATTAAATAATCTAAAGTTTTATTTTGAAACTGAGTCGAGAACTGTGCGTGTGAATGTGCGAATTTTCACCGATCAGCTGTTAGTTGCGCTACTTGGTAAAATTTACAATGATTACCAGTCCAAATTGAACACGACAGCGCTTTTGTTGAAAATCAGACGATTTTTGTTAAGTCACTGCGTAATAAAGATGTAAATTACATAAGCATCAAGTAGCACTTGAATTATGAAAAAACACAATCTTAAAATCAATTGGGTAAAAACCACTGCAAAAGACACGTCAGTATGGAATTTTAAGCGAAAGTGTAAACATGAAATAAAGAAATAAATAGTTGTAACTTGAAGAGTTATGCAGCATTAGTAACTAGAAACACTTCGGATAAGATCAAGTACAAAAATTGCAGTTTTGATTGAGTACTTTGTTAAACCTCTAAGATAGACGGACTCTCAAATAATAAACAATGTCTGCAGCCGGACCAGCAGTTTTTATAACTGTGCCCAAATACGTGGCTATAAGTCCAAGTATGACGTTAGCGAAAATAAGACCAGCACCGACTACATCTGTGGGCACAGCCAATGATGAAAATATGTTGAGTGATGATAATTCTTTTGCACCAAGGGGCAAGAAGCGGCGTCTAGACCATCTAACATGGGAGGAAAAAATACAACGAAAGTAAGTCGGAGTTCGTATACCTTTCATACAAACACGGAATTCCAATATTAATATTTCCATTTTATTAATTTAACAGAAAATTGAAAAATCGTGTCGCGGCTCAGACATCACGCGATCGAAAGAAGGCACGAATGGAAGAAATGGATCGGGAAATTGATGAGTTAACACAAAGAACAGAAATTTTACAAAATAAGTGTGAAAGCCTACAATCTATTAATGAATCGCTTTTAGAAAAAAATCAAAAACTAGATTTAGAAGTAGAACTGCTAAGGCAACAACTAAAAGAAGTGCAAGAGCAACAAAAGCAACAGCAGGAACAATTAACGAGTAATGCTGCTAAGTTGAATGCTAAACACGCAGTTGGTACTTGTGCCGGCTGTGAGTCCATACTTAATGGATCTGCAGTATCCATATATACTGACCCTCTGCAGCAGGGATCAACTCAAATGGACTCTCAGTCGACAGAAGAACAATTGAAAAAGAGCAACACAGTAGCGTCGCTTTGGAGGATTATAGCACTTTGCCTACTTTTCAAGATATGCTCCTCGTCGACGAAGAATTCGATGCCAGCAAACTTGAAGAACTTGCCGAAAGCCTCTTGGCCGATATCACAGCAGACATGGAAGTTAGTAATAGAGCGTGCAATGAAATTGATGCCAAAATTACAAGCGGCACAGAGCGATTGTCTGGACCAGTGGTGGGGACCAAAGCAGAATGCTTGGAACCCGACGAATATACAAACACCACATCAAGTTACTGCATAAATAATGATAACACACATTTGATAACAGCCATTAAAATGGAAGATGATGAAATACGATTACAGAATAAATTAACTGCAGCGATAGATGACCATGTTACAGCGTATACCCATACACCTATAACTATGGCATCATCTCCAGCGGCAGCACAAGCACCAGCGATTACATTGACATCATATGAAGCAGACGTTGGATTGGAAAACGACGCTTCACCCGCGGAACCAGATACAGTTTATGGTACATACGATGCTAAAACTAATTCCATTACAATAGTAATGGATGATGATGCAGTAGCTGTAAATGAAGCGGTCGAAGAGATTTACTGTGATGGTGCAACACCAGTGACATGTGATGAAATTCAATGTCCCTCACCTATCGCATCGCCATCGCATGTTTTTCTTAATGTCGTCGACGATTCTGATGATGATGATTTTGATCCCATGGAATGCTTTCTGCGACCCAAACAGCCTTTGGTAAAATCTCCTGCTCCTTCATTACATTCAGTTATATCAGATCATGGTTATGAATCAATTATTGGTTCGCCTACATCTACAGCGACAGAACATTTCGATACAAGCGTTGAAGAATTCGGCTGGCAGGAGAGTTTTGATGATTTGTTTCCCAGTTTGATTTGAATAGCATAGTGAAAAAATTAAGTTTTAGATATGCATGTAAATTATGTTTTTGTCATGTCGCATGGATGCTTTTATATGCTAGTTTTGGGTTAATGTTTTAGGCTTACCTTACTTATAGTATTATTTAAAAATGTAAATGGTAATTTTTTTATTTGTTTTGAACTGGAACAGTAAACGTTTTTGCTGTTAACGTATAAAATCTCATGACATTTATTTCCAAGTAATTTATTCTGTATTAAAAATCAGAACATTTAGTTGTAAAAAATACATATTTTGCTTAAGTAATTGTTTTACATTCTATGAATTTTTAGATAATGTAAATAGTTTATCATCGCTGTTTTTTAATTTATTTTGTAATCTAAGTGCATATTTATAAATAATCACAATTCCATCATGATAACTAATAATGGACGGAGTTAGATTGAAAAGAAAAAAAAAATTATATAAAGAAAAGAACATATTTGATTTAAAACTCAAAATAAGTTTTATATTAATTTCAAATGCAAAAGTAATCGATTTATATGCGTCCATCGACTCTTATTCGGCAAAATCGATGAACTGAACGTTTATAAATATCTTACAATTATCCTTCAGCACCTTCAAGTCTACGGCAAACACTATGGACATATTCAATCTATGTGATGGCGTTAAAGACTTGCCTGCTGTCTCTGTTCGAATGAAACCTTTGCTACAGTCAACCACGGCACGTCACTGCAAAATTTGGAAGGGTCCCCCTCCCTTCCCAACAGAAGTTAAAATGGTGTCCTACGCCGATGACTATACGATAATGGCAACAGGTTCCAGTCCATCCATCGATTAGCTAAACTATAAAATCAGTTCATTTTTTTATTCTACATAAAGGGAAGAAATGAAATGTGAACAAACAGTTTCTGCTCATCTCCATAAACACTATGAAGAAATCCGGTACTTAAAAATTCAGCCGATTGAAAAAGAGGATGACAAAGCCCTCAGAAACATCCATTAAAAAGGCGTCGGACCACATTGTCGAAGATTGCTTGGTGAAACCCGTTTTTAAAGACAAATGCACTCGCAGTTGACGAAAACCACCTGCGGGTTAGGGGGTTAGAATATACCCCCGGTAGGTATGTATGCCTGTCGTAAGAGGTGACTAAAATACCGAATTCAAGGGGTTTGTGTAGCGCAGCCCCTTCAGGTTGCCAGCGCAATACATAGCTTCTGCAAACCCAATTGTCCACCTCGGAACTCCTCATGGATCTAGGGGTTGGGAGGTAGAGATATACGCCGCCGCCGATTAGGGGCGTTTTTCGTACGCCGCCGCCGAATGTCAAAAATATCGACGCGGCGGCGGCGGCGTCCGGCGCGTTAATATATTTTCTACTCGTTTAAGACTGTTTAGGCCATTTATTGTTCGAGTCGAAAATTGGTCGGATATGGTCGAAAGTGGTATCAACGGATGCGTATCACTGCCAGTTATAAGAAACTAATAATTGCGAAATTTAACTCTTTCTAACTGTTCAAAAGTTATTTAAAAAAAACAGACGTTTTCGATGTCACGGACTTCGCATCACCCAATTCACCAAGTTATTAAAACAAAACACTAAAAGAAAAGTTATATAATAAATTTATATGCTCACTTTGCATATTTTTTCCAAAAAATAATGAACAATGAATTCAAATAAAATTACCAAAGGCGTTTCAAATTGTTTTCAAATTGTCCTCAAGTTGTTAAAAAAAGCAAAAAAGGTGCCGATTTTTTTTGCGATTAGCTGGAAGAATAAGCCAAATCAGGATCAAAAGCCTTTAGTAGGTTCTAGGGGCATAAACACTCCTTTGAAATGATTCTTACCTCATACTTAAGTTGAGGATATATGAACGTATGAGAAGGTTTTGAAAAATCATTTGGACTTACATTCAAAAATCTGTTGTTTATTTGCGAAACTATATAATAGCGTCTGAAATGTTAATTTTAATTTTCACACTTCATCCTTCAACTCCCAAGTCTCCCGGTTTGACATAAAGATGGCGGCCCTATCCAAAACTAGTCCCTTGGAGTGAATCACATTGATTATAGCTTATCAACCAAGTGTAAATATCACCTACACGTTACGGCTCCTTTTACAAATGTGAATACGTAGGCACATAAATGTATTTACCAGGTGAAGCTTTGTCCTTCGAAAGAACACTCAAAGTGGTGAAGCAAAAGCTTTCCGAAGACAGTCGAAATAATGACCGTGTGTGCTACTACCCTAACGTAATGAACAGTCGAACCAGCTTGAAAACTGAAGCTACGCGGTCATCCATAATGGTCACTCTCTAACGTTTCAAGGTGTTTCTCTGGTGTAGCTCGGCAGCATAGCGCGACAAAAGCATCCGTTGGAAAGTCTTCGGAGCTACACCTAGAGCTTCTAGGAAAATGACGTCGACGAAGGTATGAGTTCGAAGTCGCAGTTCTAAAGATTCTGTGCTGGCATATGGTGTGAGGGTCAGGAGGCGTGGTAGCGACTGGTGGTCGGGATTGCTACTGTTCGCACATCGGGAATTGTAGCTCTTAAAAACTGGAGGCGCCCTGTGCCACGAGAGTTACGCGTATTAATAAACCATTAATAGCAACCGTAAGTCGCCGAAGCCTCTCTGGAGTAAGTGAATGAGGGACAATCCCTCCGCAAGGAGCTACTCCTGAAAATTTTTGAACGGTCTGCGAGATCTTGAGGCAAAAACCCCGGATCTTTCGAAATGGCCAACACGTTGATTTCCCTAAATACATACAAACAAAACCTTTCCTAAATACTATTTTTTTAAATAGAAAAATTAAGCTTTTTAAAGTAAGAAAACCGGCGTACGCCGGCGCGCCGCCCACGCCACCGCCGCCGGTATATAATAAAGCCGCCGCCGCCGATAAAGTGATCGGCGTAAACCTCTAGTGGGAGGGCGGTATGGCCTAGAAGGTCGTATGTGGTCATAACAAATCGTTCCCGAGATGGTCGGGCTTGGTACCAGAACTGCAACCGGCAAAGGACCATCAACTCGATAACACTCCCCAAGGCCTTCGGGGAGTGTCCTTATCGCTACAACAACAACAAAAGGAAAGCCACCTCCGCGGGGAGACGCGTGTCACTCTAGCCCAACTTCGATATACCCGACACTCCCAATGTATGTCCCGCTGGTAATGTGTCCCACATGATGTCAACATACTTTCCAACTACAATAAGGAACCAACGCGTCTTACACCCTTATCTCTCTGGTCCTATTGAAACTGCAAGTTTCCTTGCAGAAGAAATTGATGACAATTAGTGAGTGGTCGCACCTATTGGATGGGGCGAAACCCTGCTACAACAACAACAAACACTGATGAATCGCCTGTGATCTTATGTTATTCGCCTCCTGACACTGATTGCATTAAGTTGGAATTTACCTGTTAGCGAATCAATGATCTGAGTTGTGCAGTGTCAGACGTGTCAAGAAATCGCGGGATCAATTTATGTTACCCCTTGTGTCGACTTACCATGCTTATTTGGCTTATCCTTGTGAAAAGTACCACCCAACGTGCAGGAAAGCCGGTGCTTGGTAATAAGATGCGTCATGTGAACAAACCATTATATGTTTTCGCTGTTGTTACAGATTTCGCAATGTGTAGTGGGTAAATCCAATATAAAGCTATGCATATACATAGAGGGTATCCTGTATCAAATATGAATGTATAATACACATATTCAGGAGGCGAGTTTAATCCAAGCTCTTGGAGAGTTCGAGAGAAGTTCTCCGGGTGATTTATTGTCCTGTCCGTGATGCGGACGGCGAGTAGTGAAGGTTTCAAAATGATGAGCTGTATGAACATTTTAACTGCGAAAGTCTTCGCTCGATACGAATGGACGAAGCTTCTGCGGCAAAGAAAGTATTTCAGTCGACACCGCAGTTTAGAAGCAGATCTTCAATGAGTTGGAGGAGGCAGGTTTAGGAAGACTTGACCTCCTTTGATGCTCACGATTGATGTCAGTTATAGCGAAAGAGGAATATGGGAATGGCGTAACTTGTAACGAAACGGCCAAATTCGCTTAGGTGGTTAAGTGCAAATTAATGATGTTGTCAAAAGGCTTGATATCCATGGACCGGCTCTCAAGCATTCTCTGGAAGTCGGGTAAGTACCTGAAGGGGCTAGTACTGGATTTTCGAGTCTTACGGCTAACTCCAAATGGCTTAAGTGCAGTATACGGACAATTCCAAAATGAAAAAATGAAGTATGAGGATTGATAGACATGGTCAAGGTGAGTATAACTACACAATTTTGTTTGTGGGCAAATGACAATAACAGGAGTTATTAAGGGTCAAAGTTCATATGAAGCATTTTTTAAATCTAAATTTCTCTTTAAGTATCGAACCGATTTTCAAAATTTTCATTCTTTCATTGTATAGGTACTAAAATTACCTTTCATTTGATATGCTGTTTGTATTCCCATCCCGTAAAATACTTAAAAAATTCGATGTTTAAAAGTGCTATATTTACTAAGTAAATTACGCGTATTTATTTGTACATATGTATGTATGTGTATGTATATTGAAATAAAGCCAGTATGGCCCTATTGCCATTTTCAAAACATGGTTGTAATTTTATTAGGCTGTACCTAAAAACGCGCAAAAGATTGCGTACCGTGGCATGTTGCCACGGTTCAGGCAACCACCCGGACTTGGCATGGCGTATCCCAGGGTTATGTAAATAAGCGCGGCCGAAGGCCGCCAACTCGGAAAGGTGTTCTGCACATAAAGGAAACAAATATTAGGTGTTCTACTCAGAATTACTGTTAATTTGCCCAAAATTAAGTTTTGTTATATCAGGAACAGGACAGTTGGTATTGCATTGATGGGACTAAGGATATTATATATCATTTTAAATGAAAGCTTAAATTATTTCCCATTTACCAAACTATATTTTCATATATTTAATACAGCAATTAAATTTAAAAAAAATTTAGTTTTTAAAAATTTTGATGTTTTTTAAAAAATTATATTATTTCAGGAAATTCTTTGCAGTTATATACTTAAGATATACATCAAATGAAAGGTATTGAAAATACATATCGAACGACGTCAAAATTTTGAAAATCGGTTCAATACTTTAGAAGTAATTTAGATTGAAAAAAAAAGCTTCTTATGAACTTTGACCTTTAATAACTTTTGCTGTTGTTGTTTGCCCAACAAAAAAAATTAACCGTTATGTTTCTTTTATTAATACCTATCGATCTAAATTTTTCGTTTTTTTATATCAGCATTGTCCGTATACTGCACTTGTTCCCATCTGGCAACTGTGTTGCCAGAACATTTTTTATCGTCTTCTTTATTACTTGTCAGGGTGTGGGTGTTCCCCGCGTTGGGCTTTGAGCGCACCTTGTCCCGCTCGAGTATGGCAGCACGGTAGTAAAGGGCCCAATGCCGGAGCTTTCCAAAGTCCAACTGAAAAAGAAATAAAGAAAGAAAAGAAAAACCAATTTCATTATTTTGGGCATTAATCACTCATATAAGTGCACAATTTTTTTTGGTGGGTATTCCAAACCATGGAAATTACAACCACATGAAAATTTTTATTTTCTTCTGCAAGTATCTCTTGGCAGATACCAGAAATTTGGGATTCTCGTGTTCGGATCCGCAGTCCTGCATCCAATGCGCGTTTTTTGATGCCACTGGTGATGTTTTGGTCCCGGCCACTATCGACCAGATGCACCAAAGTGGCTTCTCCTATAGCCAATCTAGAGGCAGGGTACAGCTCACAATGGCAGAACAGTGCTTCGTCCATCGATAGCTAGATCAAAACACTTAATTTAACACGAAATAAGCAGACACAAAGGAAAATAATATCCGCGAGTAATCCGCGCACGTATAAAATGTAAACAAACCCGAAATGTCAAATTAAAGAATATCAACAAAATTCCCAATATGGGGAAATTTGTAAAAACTCGATTCGAAGGGTTGCCAGATGAGGATAATGGTGTGGAGAAATAAGGACAGGACAGGGATGGCTATAGAGCGACAATGGTTGCGGTTGATGTAAGGATGACGAGATAAAACGGCACATGAAAACGGTGTTCCTCACGAACACATGCTATATAAAAATAGCTAACTGTAAGGAAAGAGTTATAGTCGTCCAATATAGCAGCACACAAGCTGCAGCGCGCCGCCCGCTTGCAAATTTTTGGTGAAGTATTATTAAATAAATTTTTAAGCCGATTATCCCTGTGCGCGAAAAGTCATAAACCGATGTTTAGTTTTGATAAATAAAGTGGTGTGTTTTTTTTTATTTAAATAAAACCAAAATAAAAACCCCCATAAAAAGGCAAAAAAGCCAAATATATATATCGCGCGCTCGGGCGACAGAAAAAAAAACTTTCAAAGTAAGGCAGGAGCCAAAATTCTGCGGGCATAAAGGATGTGGAATACTTCTTATCTGGTGAGTGCTAGAACATTATAGTTTTGTTTTATTTGCGATATGGATTTTCGCGCCGTTTGGGATTTACCTAACCTCGTCCTCGACTTCGGTCACCAATCTCCTCAAGAAATCCGGCACTGGCATAATGCGTATGCAGGACCGGATTTCAGGGAGTGTAAATCCCCACTCCACTCTCTTTATACTTCGATAAAAGAATAATTTAAATAATTTTTTTTTGGTAAATTTTTGTTGTCTTTGGGGATACATTTCTATTTTTTTTTATCCACCCTAATGTCTAACCTAGACTTGGCGAGGATACATGTAATGCTTGAGGAGCGTAAATGCCAAACGGGCGTGAAATCCTCAAACCTATTTGAATCCGCGCTAATAAGGCCTTTCGTCCCTCCAGTGGAAGGATCACCTCTAGTGCCGAAAAGCTCTTGCGTAGCGCCAGGGATATTGCTTTTACATAAACTTTTCATCACCATCTTACCATAATTGCCATGCTATAAAGGGTTTTCTTCACAAATATAACGATCGAAGACAGCAATCGGGAGTGTTGAGTGCATCAAAAGTCACCTTTCAAAGAAAACGGGGAAAATTAAAGCAACCAAAAGGTCGAAACGTTAATATACGTATGAGGGTAGGCTAATTTAAGTATTTTTTTTTGTCCAAATCGCATTTGTTTAAATTCAAATGACATCGCAGTAAAGTTTGTAAAGAGCTGTTCGGTGACCAAAAGGGGCCAAATAGTCAATTTTGAGTAATTTCGCATGTCCTTTCAAACACTTTTTTTTGTAATAGCTGGGAAAAACCAGCTCACACCAATTTCCCTTAACCTCCATAATAGAGCTCTGTTAGGTAGGCATTAGGGTATTGTATCGTGTCTTGGTCGAACTTCGCTCCTATTGAGCATATGAATGTTTGGCCTATCTTTGGTGGCAGAAAGGCCTAAGAAATATTTTATAATTTATTTTGGTGTTCAGTAACCGAGGATTTCTTTTATATGGCATAATGCGACTTTATTTGTCAAAATGTATAATACATGGATGTGTTCTTTTGTCGGAATAGCCAATTATTTATAGGGGATTTATGTAAACTTTTTATATAAAATAATTTTCGTTTGTGAATTTTCATATATGTATACGTTTTTTTTGAAACTTTGTTTTTTATTAGGAGAAACGCTTTCATGCCTAAATATGGAGCTTGTGCATAATGTATGTATATATAATCGTTTAGGGTTGTAAATCATATCTTGCGAACATTTTTTTGTTATTCGTTTGTCTGAAAGATCTGTTGGTCAGAAATTCGTAAAAATTCTGTTCTTACAAACATATAGCCTCGTATAGGAATAAGTTTAAAATTTTGAATCGCTTCAGAGAACGTTGTTTTTTTTTTGAATTCTTATATAGGATTAAGATATTTTAATAAAATAATGTGAAAGTGAATTAAAATTGAAAGAGATAATGGTTTGCTAAAAATTTAATCGGTTGGGGAGGGGGAAGATGACATTAGGGTGAGTATGTAGGGTCATTGGGAGCAAAGATAAGGGGACTCGCTGCCAAGCAGAAATTCGAGCGGTCCAAGGTAGGGTGGGCTTTCTGCGAGGGGTATGCACGGAAGTCAGATGACGATGATTGTGACATCCGCCCCGCATCAAGGTGGACCAGGGTTAAGGGCCCCGACCTCTCGCCCTGAGCTAGCTGGGGGACATTCCACCTTGATTGCGCAAAGGGGCGGATTCACCTCTAAAAGGTGTACGTTACAATAATATTATGGCGCCCAATCAAAAACATACAAACGGGTTGCTATATGTAATATAGCGCCCAAACACATGAAATTCTTTTTAATACCACATACATACATATATATGTAGATCAAAAATGTGATTGTTTGGGCCTAACAACAGCGTTACTGATTGGAATTGGCGCCCACCAATGAGTACAATTCATTATAGATATTAACATCAATCGACTCAAAATTTGCCAATACTCATTTTAAATTACAAATATATTTCAGTCTTTAAAACATATATATACATTTTGGCGTATACAATCATCGAGTTAAACGGGTCTAGCCGTATGCGACCAACACCCTGTCTCGGTGACTTATTTATGGTGTTTGATCCGAAAATTTAAACGCACCAAGACAGGAGTTGGAAGCAGATGGTATACCCTATCAATAGCCCATAGATGGCGTAGCCGCATTAGGGTGGTCGGCTATTTGCATCTTTTTGAATTTCTTAGATTTTTATTCTTTTTTTTAGTCATTACAATGCATTTCTTTTTTTTTAGCTTCAGATAAAAGGGAAGTCCTTATTAAGTTTTTTTTGTTAATAGGTTGCTCCTTAATTATGCAAATTATACATCATGACCTCAAGCGGTTAACTACATAAAGCTTGTGTTGCACAATGTATACAAATTTTAAAAATATATCCACATATTGATTTTTTTTTGAAATACTGAAGTGCATACACCCTCGTAGGAACGCAAGAGTTTGCTCCAATGACTCCTAGCATCAAAAACTTTTTTTTGATAGGCCTGAACGTCATCTGAACCCTCCCAAACCTATATATATGACATTTGGAATTGAATTTAAAGTATAAATAATTTTCTTTTAGGAAACAATTTAAATTAAATAGTTGAAATAGATTCTTGAAATCGATCGAATTCAAATTATACATTTTTTTTTGGATATAAAAATCTTTTTTTTTTTTTTTTGAAACAATTTGCAAGCAGATCTGAAATTGAGTTACCTTTTTTTGGGCGAAACAAAGGTTGAAAATAGACTGTGCGATAGGGGTAAAACACGAATCGCATGGGTCGCTTCGAACCTTATAACACCCGATACAAGACTAAACAATTAAATAAACTAAAATCGGCCAGTATGGCGAACTCCAATGACACTACCTTTATAGATCTTTCTGATCGATTCGGAGGCGGTAGCGCAGCCGTAGCCGCAGGCGGAGAGACTAGGCAAGCGAATACTAATAACGCTTCAGCAGAGCCAAACAAGAGCACCGGTACTATTCCGAAAGCGCCTAAAGAGCAATCGCAACCATTACAAGCTCCACCATCGAACTTGAATTTTCCACCACCTACTACTAACAACACTGTTGAACCAAATCGAGCTTCTGTAGGCAACCCTCGTGGGCTTAGGGATGAGTTAGCACCAATTCTAAAAGAATTGATGGTCGAGGCGAAACAAGCCATTATGACAGAAATTCGCGAAAGTTTACCGGAGTTAAATAGAGCAGGTCCAAATGCGGAGGCAGCGTTAGAGCAGTCAGGGGGAAATGGTAGGGCACATAATCGAAATAACAAACGTCGAAGACACAATTCGAGCATCGAATCTCGCGATTCTAGGCGTTCCCTCGATTTAGCTTCGCATGTTAATACAAATAATGGTAACGGCAATAGAAACAACAATCCTCACGTGATCAGTGCAACAGCCCACACGCGCAACAACCCACCACCAGTTCGTCAACCACAAATAGTCGAGGAAGGAGAATTGGCGGCTATCTCTGCCGGACGTTGAGGAGTGTCAGGAATAAGTGATAGGGAATTGTCCAGGCCAGACATTAAGGTATAAAAATGGGGACTAGATTTTAAAGGGCACCGCGATGCCATGCCAGTCGAAGATTTTATATTCCGACTAGAATATTTAAAAGAACAGTACGGTTGTACTTGGGGAGAAAAAATACGCGATTTCCACCGACTACTAAGCGGCGAGGCACGTGAGTGGTACTGGCTTTACATAAAGTCGCACGGCAGAGTCGACTGGCCGAGCTTGCAGCTCGCGCTGCTACGCCAATTTTCAGACCAACGTACAGATTCCTTAGGGAACTGACAGAAAGGAAGCAAAGACCTGCAGAAAACATCGACGATTACTTCCATGCCGTGGGAGTGTTGCGATCAAGACTTAAACCAATCCCGGAATATGAAATAGTTCGTTTGGTAAAAGGGAATCTGCGAGAATCTCTAGTGAAAATGGTTTACCCCATTTCGGCATACTCCTTATACCAATTACGAATGGAATGTAAGGAGGTCGAGCGATGCTTTCCGCGCCGTGACCGCACGCCGTTGAGTACTTTTACGCCACGCACACAATATGTGAATGAAGTTTACCAATCTGAAAATGATGGGCGTTTTACTCCCGGTGATGAGGGTCAAGTCACCGTGGAGGAAATACGCCATCAGTCTTCAAATAAGCAGGCGGGCGTCCGTAGAAACGTTTCGTGCTGGAATTGTGGCGCTGACGGCCACTTCTTCACCGAATGCATGTCGCTTCAACGGCGCATTTTCTGTTACAAATGTGGCAAACAGGATGTTATTACTCCTAAATGCCCAATGTGTAACCCAGCGGGAAACGCTTTGAGGAACGCGATCGTGACGGGGGAATCGCGCTCCACCCAAACCTCGTCAAAGTAGACGTTTCAACAAATACAGAACCGTATATAGAATCAGCAATTACAACGGATATTTGCATTTTCAATAAAAACATAAAAACCGTAAAGCCCTCAAAGACAGGGAAGGAAAATACGATATCCTATGAAGGACGACTTAGGAAGTACCTCGAAACTCGGGAAAGAATTTTTGCAGAAAGCATTGTTATGGGACGTCGGGCGGTTTCGCGTAAAATTCAGAAGGCAAGGGAACGATTTCAAAAAAGAAAAAAACTCCGACAGAAAGTAGTGGCTTCTATTAAAACATTAAGTACCACAGACCCGCGAGTATATGCGGATATAGATATAATGGGCATACAAACGCACGGTTTACTAGATACTGGCGCCTCCGTCAGCATTCTAGGCCGTGGCTGTCGGGAGTTTGTAGAAGGATTAGGAGTTCCTATCGAACGTTATGTGTCTTCTGTCACAACTGCAGGCGGCCGCAGACATAATGTCTTAGGCAAAATAACTTAACCGGTAAAGTTCAATACAGTGGAACAAAAAATCACCTTTTTCTTATGTCCATATCTCGAACAAAAGATCTACCTCGGGGTCGACTTCTGGAGGGCGTTCGAGTTGGCACCTGAAGTTATTACCGTAGATGAAATCGATTTAACAAAAATAGAGCAAGAGATGGTGTCTGAAGAAGACAGGAACGAACGTCGCGTTTTACACTGTTTAACACCAGAGCAGAAAGAACGTTTAGAAAAAGTAGTAAAAGGGTTTAGAACATATGAAGATCACGGGTTGGGGCGTACAAGCTTGGAAAAACATACAATAAAGTTGGTCGACGAAACAGTACCGATTAAGGAGCGACATTACCCTCTTTCGCCGGCGATGCAAGCCATCGTGTACGAAGAGGTCGATAAAATGTTGGAGTTCGGCGTTATAGAGGAGAGTGAGAGTCCATGGAGCAACCGAACAACAGTGGTAAGAAAGCCAGGGAAGAATCGCTTCTGCCTAGATGCGCGCAAACTCAACGCCGTCAGGGTAAAAGATGCATATCCCTTACAAAACATAGAGGGTATACTAAGTCGCATTGACGACACCCACTTTATAAGTAGCGTTGATTTAAAGTTCGCGTTTTGGCAGATCGAGCTAGACGAAGCTAGTAAACCCTACACTGCTTTCACCGTGCCTGGTCGCCCACTCTACCAATTCGTTACAATGCCGTTTGGATTATGCAATGCAGCCCAAAGACTATGTCGGCTAATGGACCGTGTCATTCCTCCGAGGCTAAAGTCAAACGTTTTTACTTATCTGAATGACTTACTAATCATCGCCCCTGATTTTGACTCGCATCTTCGGATTTTACAAGAAGTCGTCACCTGCTTAAGAGACGCGAACCTTACAATAGGGTTGAAAAAATCGAAATTTTGTTTCAAAGAATTGCCATACTTAGGTTATATAGTAGGAGGAGGTATATTGAAAGCAGATCCTGAAAAGATCAAAGCAATACAGAAAATCCCTGTTCCGAAAACGGTAAAACAGGTGCGCAGTTTCATCGGAACTGCAGGATGGTATAGGAGATTTATAAAAGATTTCGCCACAATGGCAGCACCTTTGACAGATTCGTTAAAGAAGGGGAAAAAGTTCGAAATGTCTGAAGAAGCAGTGGAAGCATTCAATAGCTTGAAGAGAGCACTGACAAGTGCTCCAGTTCTCAGACACCCCGATTTCTCAAAAAGATTTTTCATACAATGCGATGCATCTGATTATGGTCTGGGTGCAGTACTCTACCAAAAAGAAAGTGATGATGCAGAAAAGCCAATCGCATACTTTTCACAAAAGTTCAACGACTGTCAAAGAAAATATAGTACAACGGAGAAGGAATGTCTTGCGGCGGTGATGGCCGTCAAGAAATTTCGACCATATATCGATCTAATGCCATTCACGATAGTGACTGATCATGCTAGCCTTAAATGGCTAATGTCTTTAAAAGATTTAAATGGAAGACTAGCTAGGTGGTCATTACAATTACAAGCTTTTAATTTTGAAATAGAACACCGTAAAGGTGCAGACAATATAGTGGCCGATACGCTCTCGCGTTGTATAGCAGAGATCACAGAATCTCCACTAGCAAATATGGATACCGTTGAATTCGAATCGAAGGAATATAAAGAATTAATCAACACGATAGAAAACAATACAGATAGGTTGCCTGATCTAAAGGTAGAAGACGGCATGGTTTTTAAAAAGTTTTTGTCGAAAAACGTAGAACTAGAGGAAAATGAGTGGAAATTGTGGGTCCCTGAAGCTCTGACGTCAACTCTCATCGAAAACGCACATTGTCCAGAGATAGCTGCGCACGGGGGTATGGCGAAAACTCTACATAGACTTAGGAGGTTGTACTATTGGCCTAACATGGTGGTACAGGTTCGCAACTTTGTGCGAGAATGCCAGACCTGTAAGGAAACAAAACCTTGTAATGCAATTTTAAAGCCAGGGATCGGAAAGGAGGTGGTAACAGTCCGCCCATTTCAGAAATTATATATTGACTTTTTAGGTAAATATCCGAGGTCGAAACGCGGCAACTGTTTTATTTTTATCATTATCGATCATTTTTCAAAGTTCATTTTTTTGAAGGCAATGCGCGAAGCTACCGCGAGTAATGTGGTTAAGTTCTTAACCGAAGAAATTTCTCATAAGTTCGGCGTACCGGAAATCGTACATTCCGATAACGGTAAACAATTTGTATCGAAACAGTTCTCGGAACTATTAGAAGCGTACGGAGTTAGACACCTAAAAACAGCTTTTTATTCACCGCAATCGAATGCCGCCGAAAGGGCAAACCAATCGGTGTTAGCTGCGATCAGATCATATTTAGAAAATGACCATAGGGATTGGGATTTATACCTAACCGAGATTGAGTGTTCTCTTCGGAGTGCAGTGCACTCTGCGACAGGAGTCTCACCATACTTCACACTCTTCGGATTTAATATGTTTACAAACGGGGCTGATTATGCACTGGCACGGAGGTTAGAGAGTTTGAACGACAATGAAGTTTTTGTCTTGGACCCTAGTGACAGGCTTAGATTAATGCGTGAGAAAATACAAGAGAATTTACATGAAGCATACGAAAGCAACGCAGCGCGTTACAACAAAAGAATTCGCGAAATACAGTTCAAGCCTGGCCAAGAAATTTATAAACGGAATTTTGTACTTAGCGACTTTAAACAAAATGTAAACGCTAAATTTTGTCGCAAGTTCACTAAGTGTCGAATTACTAAGGCGCTAGGTAACAATATGTACTTGTTAGAGTCGTTGGCAGGGAAGAGTTTAGGGGCCTGGCACGCGAAGGACCTTAAACAATAACCGCAACCTAAGGAACCTAACGCCAAGGAGGCTAGCACTAAAGAACCTAATGCTCAATAACTTAATACTAATTAACTTAATATTAGTCAACCTAGAACTAAATAACTTACGGTTAAATAACTTAAAACTACGCAATTGTGTTCTATATAACTTAATACTAAAATGCCGCTGCGATGACCTGAAAGGACAAAATGTAATTAACTTTATACAAATATATTCCATTACTTGCTGTGAATACCACCTTCGATGAGGGTCAAGTCGGGGGTAGGGTATTCCGGCAGAAGTGGTGATGCAAAATTTTCCTACTAGAAAGAAAAGAAAGATTACAAAAAGTAACGAATCTTAAGTACATATCTCAGTTTTTTTTACTTCCCGTAATGGCACGGCACCTAATTCGACATATGCCCGGCTGAGCTCTCGAGGCAGGAGACGTTGTCAGGGTGTGGGTGTTCCCCGCGTTGGGCTTTGAGCGCACCTTGTCCCGCTCGAGTATGGCAGCACGGTAGTAAAGGGCCCAATGTCGGAGCTTTCCAAAGTTCAACTGAAAAAGAAATAAAGAAAGAAAAGAAAAACCAATTTCATTATTTTGGGCATTAATCACTCATATAAGTGCACAATTTTTTTTGGTGGGTATTCCAAACCATCGAAATTACAACCACATGAAAATTTTTATTTTCTTCTGCAAGTATCTCTTGGCAGATACCAGAAATTTTGGATTCTCGTGTTCGGATCCGCAGTCCTAAATCCAATGCGCGTTTTTTGATGCCACTGGTGATGTTTTGGTCCCGGCCACTATCGACCAGATGCACCAAAGTGGCTTCTCCTATAGCCAATCTAGTGGCGGGGTACAGCTCACAATGGCAGAACAGTGCTTCGTCCATCGATAGCTAGATCAAAACACTTTAACACTTAATTTAACACGAAATAAGCAGACACAAAGTAAAATAATATCCGCGAGTAATCCGCGCACGTATAAAATGTAACCAAACCCGAAATGTCAAATTAAAGAATATCAACAAAATTCCCAATATGGGAAATTTGTAAAAGCTCGATTCGAAGGGTTGCCAGATGAGGATAATGGTGTGGAGAAATAAGGACAGGACAGGGATGGCTATAGAGCGACAATGGTTGCGGTTGATGTAAGGATGACGAGATAAAACGGCACATGAAAACGGTGTTCCTCACGAACACAAGCTATATAAAAATAGCTAACTGTAAGGAAAGAGTTATAGTCGTCCAATATAGCAGCACACAAGCTGCAGCGCGCCGCCCGCTTGCAAATTTTTGGTGAAGTATTATTAAATAAATTTTTAAGCCGATTATCCCTGTGCGCGAAAAGTCATAAACCGATGTTTAGTTTTGATAAATAAAGTGGTGTGTTTTTTTTTATTTAAATAAAACCAAAATAAAAACCCCCATAAAAAGGCAAAAAAGCCAAATATATATATCGCGCGCTCGGGCGACAGAAAAAAAAACTTTCAAAGTAAGGCAGGAGCCAAAATTCTGCGGGCATAAAGGATGTGGAATACTTCTTATCAGGTGAGTGCTAGAACATTATACTTTTGTTTTATTTGCGCATATGGATTTTCGCGCCGTTTGGGATTTACCTAACCTCGTCCTCGACTTCGGTCACCAATCTCCTCAAGAAATTCGGCACTGGCATAATGCGTATGCAGGACCGGATTTCAGGGAGTGTAAATCCCACTCCACCCTCTTTATACTTCGATAAAAGAATAATTTAAATAATTTTTTTTTGGTAAATTTTTGTTGTCTTGGGGATACATTTCTATTTTTTTTTATCCACCCTAATGTCTAACCTAGACTTGGCGAGGATACATGTAATGCTTGAGGAGCGTAAATGCCAAACAGGCGTAAATTCCTCAAACCTATTTGAATCCGCGCTAATAAGGCCTTTCGTCCCTCCAGTGGAAGGATCACCTCTAGTGCCGAAAAGCTCTTGCGTAGCGCCAGGGATATTGCTTTTACATAAACTTTTCATCACCATCTTACCATAATTGCCATGCTATAAAGGGTTTTCTTCACAAATATAACGATCGAAGACAGCAATCGGGAGTGTTGAGTGCATCAAAAGTCACCTTTCAAAGAAAACGGGGAAAATTAAAGCAACCAAAAGGTCGAAACGTTAATATACGTATGAGGGTAGGCTAATTTAAGTATTTTTTTTTTGTCCAAATCGCATTTGTTTAAATTCAAATGACATCGCAGTAAAGTTTGTAAAGAGCTGTTCGGTGACCAAAAGGGGCCAAATAGTCAATTTTGAGTAATTTCGCATGTCCTTTCAAACACTTTTTTTTTGTAATAGCTGGGAAAAAACCAGCTCACACCAATTTCCCTTAACCTCCATAATAGAGCTCTGTTAGGTAGGCATTAGGGTATTGTATCGTGTCTTGGTCGAACTTCGCTCCTATTGAGCATATGAATGTTTGGCCTATCTTTGGTGGCAGAAAGGCCTAAGAAATATTTTATAATTTATTTTGGTGTTCAGTAACCGAGGATTTCTTTTATATGGCATAATGCGACTTTATTTGTCAAAATGTATAATACATGGATGTGTTCTTTTGTCGGAATAGCCAATTATTTATAGGGGATTTATGTAAACTTTTTATATAAAATAATTTTCGTTTGTGAATTTTCATATATGTATACGTTTTTCTTTGAAACTTTGTTTTTTATTAGGAGAAACGCTTTCATGCCTAAATATGGAGCTTGTGCATAATGTATGTATATATAATCGTTTAGGGTTGTAAATCATATCTTGCGAACATTTTTTTGTTATTCGTTTGTCTGAAAGATCTGTTGGTCAGAAATTCGTAAAAATTCTGTTCTTACAAACATATAGCCTCGTATAGGAATAAGTTTAAAATTTTGAATCGCTTCAGAGAACGTTGTTTTTTTGAATTCTTATATAGGATTAAGATATTTTAATAAAATAATGTGAAAGTGAATTAAAATTGAAAGAGATAATGGTTTGCTAAAAATTTAATCGGTTGGGGAGGGGGAAGATGATATTAGGGTGAGTATGTAGGGTCATTGGGAGCAAAGATAAGGGGACTCGCTGCCAAGCAGAAATTCGAGCGGTCCAAGGTAGGGTGGGCTTTCTGCGAGGGGTATGCACGGAAGTCAGATGACGATGATTGTGACATCCGCCCGCATCAAGGTGGACCAGGGTTAAGGGCCCCGACCTCTCGCCCTGAGCTAGCTGGGGGACATTCCACCTTGATTGCGCAAAGGGGCGGATTCACCTCTAAAAGGTGTACGTTACATACTTTTTTATCTTTCAATTGATATACTTTGACGCATTAATTTTAAAATGTAACAATTAACTTATTTCATTAATTAAATAAACACTCATATATAAAAGTGGTGTCAGAAGTGTATTTTAAAAATGAGCCTTACACCGGAGGATTTAAAAACAGTGTTGGATGCGCTAGCAGGAGCAATCCGAGGAGCTGTGGAGGAGGCTGCACAGAATTCTGCGGCAAATACCAACGTAAATCGTTTGGTGTCACCCAAACCGCCACCGTTTAGTATTACGGAATACACATTAGAAGATAAATCCTTAGTACAGGATTATTTCACACGTGTATATTGGGCATTACAGTTGAGCAAGGTTCCAGAAGCGGAACAGCACAAGTTCGTACATGTACACATGGGGGCAGAGCTTAATAGAGCGCTAAAAATTCTTGTTAGCCCAAAAACACCAGACTCTCTCAACTACAGCGAAATAAAAAATATCTTGATTCGCCATTTTAATGGCTGTAGGAATAAGTATGCAGAAAGTATCAAGTTCCGGCAAAACAAACAAGAAAAGGGAGAGCCGATTTACAAGTTCGCACTTCGGTTAAGAGAAGAGTATGGAGAATTCTTAGATAGATGCTACTAGAGCAATTGTTGTATGGCGTAGAATCACGAGTTATTTGTAACGAAATTATTGCAAAGAAACCAAAAAATGTTGCTGAAGCATATGAAATTGCGCATACAATCGAATTAACACAAAACGCCACAACAGACCTAAAGTGCACAGAGGGGATACAAACAAGCGAGCCAACGTATAAACTGGGAAACGCACCAGTTAAAACAAAAAGAAATACAAATTCGAAAAACCCGAGTGGCGAAAAACCGATGCAGAGGGAAAAAGAGAAAGGGTCCAATTGTTACGGATGTGGGGGGCAGCACCTTAGAAAAGATTGCAAATTTATTAATTCCAAATGCTTTGCATGTGGAAGAGTGGACCACATCGCCAAAGTGTGCAAGACCAAATTAGATCAGATTTCAGAGGATGAATGTGAATCACTTCAAAAACTAAACAGTGTTAATGATTCCTATATATATAGATGGGAAACAAATTCAGATGGAATTAGATACGGGTGCACCATGTGCAGTAATGAATTGCAAAACGTTGCGTTCGATTAAATCAAGTTTTAGGTTGTTAAAGACAGATCGACGATTTACAAGCTATACGGGCCACAAGGTGAACTGCATTGGACGGGTCGTAGTAACTGCGACAATGATGAAAACTTCACGACGACTTAATTTGTATGTCGTTCAAGGAGATTGTGATACACTTTGCGGCCGAGAACGTATATCGCAATTCGCACGAGAAATAAACTTCACTGAACTGTTTTCATCGTCAACCGAATCAATGCTATAAATTCAACAGCACCAAAACTATCAATAAACCAACAAACGCGACTGCAACATCTCATTACACGTTTTGAGGACATCTTCAGTACGACAGCTGGGAAGTTGAGTGGGCCACCTGCAAAAGTAAAGCTCAAAGCTGGAGCAACACCAGTTTTCGCGCGAGCGCGCGATGTACCGATGGCGCTGAGAGAGGAGTATGCCCAGGAAATAGATCGTAAAATTCAGTCAGGTTTTTACAAGAGAGTGGAGCAATCAGAATGGGCCTCAACAACACACGTAGTAGCAAAAAAGAATGGGGGTATTCGCATTACCGGTAATTATAAGCCCACTGTCAATCCAAAAATGATCATCGACGAACACCCGATTCCAAAAGCAGAAGATTTGTTTAATAAAATGAAAAACGCTACAATATTTTGTCACTTAGATATAACAGATGCATAACGCATTTAACAATTGACGATGAGTTTGCGCATGTATTGACATTAAATACAGTGACGCATGGGTAAATACGACCTACTCGTGCGGTATATGGAGCTGCAAATATTCCAGCTATCTGGCAAAGAAAAATGGAGACTGTGTTACAGGGAGTCCCAAATGTTTTAAATTTTTTTGATGATATCTTGGTGTTTGCTGAAAACTTCGAGCAACTACTGATAGTTTGGAAACGACACTAAATCGCATTAAATCACATGGTTTGCATTTGAACAAGTCAAAGTGTGTCTTTGCGACACCATCGGTGGAGTTCCTTGGCCACCGCATCGACGAACAGGGCATACATAAGTCCGAAAAACACATTGAAGCGGTACTAAACGCTCCCAAGCCAACGACTTTCGAAGAGTTACAGCTGTTTTTAGGAAAAACCACGTATTATAGCGCATTTATTCCAGATTTGGCCACAAGTGCACGGCCATTGCGGGATATGCTGAAAAGAGAAATTTTACTGGACTAAGGAGGCAAACGCAGCGTTTTCCCTATTGAAAGAGACGTTGGTTTCACCTCAAGTGTTGATGCCATACGACCCAACACTACTACTGGCAACAGACGCGAGTCCAACAGGACTAGGAGCCGTGCTTTCACACCGTTTAGAGAACGGGACCGAACGACCAATTGCATACGCAAGTCGAACATTGAATGCTACAGAACAACGCTATCCACAGATTGACAAAGAGGCATTGGCAATTGTGTGGGCGGTTCAGAAATTTTTCAAATATTTATACGCGCGTCATTGGACACTAATCACCGATCATAAGCCATTGTCACAAATATTACAACCTGACAAATCGCTTCCAGTATTATGCATAAGTATAATGGCGAACTACGCAGACTTTTTAAGCAGATTTGATTGCGAGGTAGTGTACAAGAGCTCAAAAGCGAACGCAATTGCCGACTATCTTTCACGCGCCCACTTTCGGCCACCGAAATCATTACAAATTAAGCAGTTGTAGCAGACAGCCATGTTCATGTCATGTTTGACGTTCGAACATCGTGTTGTTATTCCACCAAAATATCGAAACAAACTGATTGACAATTTACACACGGGGCATTTAGGAATTGTTAAGATGAAAGGGATTGCTCGCTCATTCATATACTGGCCGGGCATAGACAATGATACCGAGAATATTGCGGACCAATGTGATGCATGTGCAAGACAAACAAACAAACCGGCAAAAAGTGAAGATCATCATTGGGAATACACCAAGGGACCATGGGAACGTATTCATATCGACTATGCGGAACCTTTCGAGGGAGCGATGTTGCTGGTAATCTCGGACGCATACAGTAAGTGGTTAGAAGTGAGAGTTACTAAATCTATAACAGCAACGGCGACAATTGCGTTGTTGGACGAAGTGTTTGCGGCTTACGGCGTGCCGCTAACTGTCGTTTCTGATAATGGAACAAATTTGACTTCTGCAGAATTTAACAACTTTCTGACAGCAGTTGGTGTTAAATATCACAAATATTCAGCGCCGTATCACCCAGCAACTAACGGACAAGCAGAGCGTAGCGTCAAGAAAGCATTGCAAGCGATGGATTCTACGAGTAGTTCATTAAAGATAAATTTGAATGAACTTTTGAGGCAATACAAAAACGCACCGCATGCAACCACAGGGTGATCACCAGCACTACTATTTATGGGGCGACAGTTGCGCACAAGGTTGAATCTGATTCGACGAGAGGAAATTTCAAAGAAGGTAGAAGAGAAGCAATACGTAAATTCTAAGAAAACCATTAGAGAATTTGAACCAAATCAAAATGTTTACTTTTTGTCTCGAAATCCACGAATTTGTAAGTGGCTCAGGGGAACCATAAACGCACGTCTAGGTGATCTGAACTATGAAATACTCTTCAATGGGAAAAGTGTAAAACGGCATGGGACCAAATACGCAAAGCCCCGGTTGGACCTGATAAAACAGCTCGGGAAGTTGATTATTACAAGGCGAGGCTGTCAACCGAATACAATACTAATGAAACCGAGGCATCAGCTGAAGTAGATAGCACTGAAGCAATAACGCAACCAGTGGTTACTGAAACGGCGCAAAACGAATCGTGGAGATCGGAAGATTTTGAAGGCTTTGCTTCGGCCAATAGTACAATAGGGCAAAATCCTACATCGACACCGCATACAACACCCGAAACAAGTAGGATACCTCAAATTCCACGGCGATCAACCAGACAGAGAAGAGCACCTGTCGGATACTCACCTCAGCCCTTGCAGAGGAGGGATAAATGTTACGTATGAAACGAGATGGCAGCGCCACGACAATAAATTATTTATATATTCATCTGGCAACTGTGTTGCCAGAACATTCTTTATCTTCTTCTTTATTAATAGAGTTGTGCTTTTTTGTTCATTTCAGAGATTCGAATCGTTTGTTCTTTTTCTGATGAACGAACAAGTTGTTCTTTTTGTTCGTCTCTTCTTTTTTTTCAAGCAAATTTGTTCACTGCTGCTCGCACCAGCGAAAAAAGCCAGCAAGTAAAGATAGGGGTGTGTATGCAGTAATCATTGTAAACTTTACCAAGTAGCGCAACTAACAGCTGATAGCTCAAAATTTGCACACATACACAAACATCACTAATGGCCATATTACGGAAATCTTAGGGAAATTGAAGTTACATTTTTAAACAGACATAAAATGTTATAATTTTGGAACGTATATCATCTATGACACCTTAATTGCAGTAATTGAAAGAAAATGTTTGCTTATACTCAAGTATTTAATTATTTTTTCTAAATTTATCGTTAATATCGATGCAATGATTGATCCAATGCAACTTTGCTCTTCCTACTGTTCTTCATTCCACTCCACTCGAGTGTCTCTTTCACTGAATTCGAGTGCCTTCCACTCTATTCGCAACATAACCTCAAAATAAGCTGCCAAACTATATAGTAAACAATGGCAGTAATGCTTTGTGTATGTATAATTAACTTCAAAAAAAGTTAAAAATTTCGGAAGATCCAGGAAATTGAAAGAGTACAGACACAAATTGTAAATAAGAGCTTTTCAAGTTTAATAAATGTAATCATTAGTTTCTTACAAAACATATTTTTCATAAATAGCCCATACATATATTGTTGTAGCAGTGCCACACACAAAGATGACCACACATATCTTTAGTGTAAGTGGCATCATCGACATTCGTGCTCACTGTGAATTTCTGCGTATGTATGTATCATGGCGGACCGATACAAGGTGGCAGCATGGAACAGCTGATTATAAACTTTTTTTTTATTTGATTTGATACGTCAACTTCCGGTGCGGTACGATTTTGACATTTGTCCATCGAATTTATAAAAACAAAATACATGGAATTTTTATTTATGTTTGTAGGTATGTCACCATGCTGCCACCTTGTATCGTTCCGCTATGGTATGTATGAATTTACAATGCTCGCGAACGAGAAGAGAGAAAGAATAACATTAGATAAAACGAACTAAAAGAACAAATGAACTAAAAGAACAAACAGAACCGAAATCGAAGATCACTTGTTCAGTTGAGAGACCCGGTCAATTGAACAAGTTCAGAACGAAACGACCCATCTCTATTTATTACTTTTTTTTCTTTCAATTGATATACTTTGACGCATTAATTTTAAAATGTAACAATTAACTTATTTCATTAAATAAACAGACATATATAAAAAGTACAATACAGTTTTTTCGGATTAAAAATATACATTTTTTTTAAGTTAAATTAATTGATATGACAGGGGTGAAGGAATTACTATTCATAGAACAAAGGAGTGAAACTACAATTAGCTAAAACCAAAGAGAATCTTTTAGAGGAAAATAGTGTTGCTTTTTTGGGGATTTAGTTGATTAAAATATTACAAAAATTGTAATTTTTTAGTTATAACAGTTCGTTACAAGATTGATTTAAAAAAATCAGAAATAGAACGAAAAAGCTGTGTTAGATATTAAAGATAAAATATACCGAATTTTAATTACGAATAATTTGCAGCAAATCCATGGCCATAAAAGCTCATAATTTAAAAAGGCATGTGTGCTGAACTACCGGTTTCGAATGGACCTTAAATGTTGGCGGACCAAATAGAAAAAACGACGTTCTGCACAATAAACGGAGACGCCCTCACACATATGGTAGGAAGCTGTCACAGTTCGCCGGATATTTCAATCGTGAGCGCAGAACTCGTAAACTGCGTCAACTGGCAGCCGATGGTAACATTGGCATCCGACCACCTGCCTATACTTATTTCACTCGAGCGTACCGCCGACTTCATCGTCACAGAAAAATGCACTTTCATAAAATTTAAAAAAAAGGAAAGTGGGACGAATACAAATCCTTTACACACAATGGGAGCGTGCTATCCGCAAGGTGATTGAATCCGCCTCGGCACGTTTCATTCCCGCCGGTAGAATTCCTGAAATTCGGCCCCACTTCCCGGCGGAGGCGGCAAATTTAGCAAGAGAACGTAACCTTATAAGACAGCTCGATCTCGGCGACCCCCAAATAAGGGATATAAACCAACGCATCAGATTGCTTGTCGATGAACACAAGCGGGCCAAATGGGAGGAGCACCTAAGCTGTTGTAACCTCTCTGCCGCTGTAGGTAAACTTTGGTCCACCGTAAAGTCCCTATCGAATCCGTCTAGGCACAATGACAAAGTTTCCATCGCCTTTGGCGATAAAGTGCTGTCGGATGCGAAAAAATACGCGAGCGCTTTCTGCCGACAATATATAATGCTTTCTACGGTCGATAAAGATAGACGGAGGGCCAACAGACACGCACATAAACATAAATTCAGCGCGTCACCAATTAACATCACCGCCAAAGAGGTTGAGGATGACATCGGTCATGCTCAACCATCCAACGCAGTGGGCCCAGACAGCATAGCCATGCCGATGCTTAAAAGCCTAGGGGAAGAGGGTTTCAAATATTTAGCACATGTCTTCAACCTGTCTCTTTCCACCTTTGTCATACCCGAAAAATGGAAAATGGACAATGTGGTCCCGCTACTAAAGCCTGGGAAACCAGGTAACATAGGAGAGTCGTACCGCCCAATATCCCTCCTATCGCCAGTAGCCAAGACGCTCGAAGCCATTTTGCTCCCCTACTTCAAAGCAAATTTGCAGCTAGCCTGTCATCAGCATGGCTTCAGAAAACAACACAGCACCACCACCGCGCTAAATGCCATCAGCACCCAGATAAAATGCGGTTTATATGTATGTATGTATGTATGTATATGTCTATTAAATCTATGATCGAAAAGAATCTTACAGACTAGATATAAATGAATAGAAAGATATAAAAACTATATAGTCAAACTTATATATGTAATAACCGTGTAAATAATAAAAAAGAAAAAAGATACCAATGAGATGAATAAATAATAAAAATAAATTACAGCCACAAATACAGAGAAGACTTAAACTTACTTCTCGACAAAGAGAAATCAAGAAGGAAACTCCCTGAGAGTCTATTAAATACGGTAAGTGCGCGGAAAATCGGGTTAAACATGCAATAGTTAGCTCTACCGACACGCAAGTAAAAGGGCAAGAAAGTACGAAGACACCTATTAGGTACATTAAAATTAACTTTAGCTAGAAGAGCTGAACAATCCAAAGAGCCAGTGATGAGATCGTAAACAAACATTAGTAGATGCGCAGCTCTCCGGATTTCAAGAGACTGGAGATTGATAAGTATGCATCGCGAGTAATAGGAAGGGGTTGGATCGTCAAAGTTAATAGAAACTAAGCAAAATCTAATGAATTTTCTTTGAACCCTCTCTATTCTGGCAGAGTGGCTAATATAGATAGGATTCCAGACAACTGAGGCGTATTCTAATTTTGAGCGAACTAAAGAGATAAAAAGTGCCTTCCTGGTATAGGGATCCTTAAAGTCTTTTGCATATCTGCGAAGGAAGGCAAGGTTTCTGTAAGCCTTCGGAAGGACATAACAGATATGACTAACGAAGGAGAAAGAGGTGTCGAAGACAACACCTAGATCAATAACTTCTTTGACAGAAGCCAGTGGAACACCTGAAATACCATAGGGCGTGGTATGCAGGGTAGACGACTTGGAAAAAGACATTTGAAAGCATTTTTTGACATTAAAGTAGAGACTATTGGTATTACACCAAGCAACAAGATTATTTAGATCATTTTGTAGGAGCACTGCATCTGACGGGCCATTAATTCTGCGAAATATCTTAAGATCGTCTGCATATAAAAGGAAATCAGACGAATTAAAGCAGGAACCAATGTCATTAATAAAGAGCACAAATAAAAGAGGACCAAGAATGCTACCCTGAGGTACCCCGGATGTTGCCAAGAAAGGTTGGGACTTACAGTCTTCAATTTCGACGCACAAGGACCTATTCGACAAATAAGATTTTAACCATGAGTGAAATCCAATGCATTCCAGTTTAAATAATCAGCCCTATTCTTGAATCCATCGTATACTCGATTTTCGTAAATTCTACGAAAGTACGTTTACTGAATCCATCGTAAGTTCGAAATTCGTAGAAAGCCTTCACTGAACACACTCGAAATGTCAAATCGTAGAGTTTCGTACAAATTTTCTACGACGCGTATCAGTTTGCGGGAAAAAGTAAAATCACTAAAAATTCAGAATAAAAAGGGATATTAAACAAATAAAACATAAGTATATTGTTAAAAGTGATATGCATACTAATTTAATTACAATCTATTGTTATAATAGGTCAAAATTGTCACAACTCGCCAACAATGTTCCCGCTTACTTGACCTATTGCAGCAGCAACCTAAAATGGCGCTAGGCTTTACAAAGTGCCCAAAAGAGGAGGTTAAAAAATTTTGGGAAAACATTGCAAATAGTATTGCGCCACCAACAAAAGATGCAACTACCTGGAAAAAAGTTGCTTTTGTAATACGTATGCATATCGGCAACATAGCTTCGCAGATTTGGAAGAAGGCTTAAAAGAATTAAATTAAAATTAAATTACTAAAATATTTATTTTAATTTTTAAGGGTCTTATAATAATGACAATTATTACAAAATTTATAAAACATGATTACACCCTGAAACCTATATTTTTCGTAGAACTCCCTTTTTACGCTACGTTTCTCTTCGTTGGTTGTTGTTGTTGTAACGATAAGGTTGCTCCCGAAGGCTTTGGGGAGTGTTATCGATGTAATGGTCCTTTGCCGGATACAGATCCGGTACGCTCCGGTACCACAGCACCACTAAGGTGCTAGCCCGACCATCTCGGGGACGATTTGTGTGGCCACATTAAACCTTTAGACCATCCTCTCCCTACCCACCCCCCAAGTTGCATGAGGAGCTTGGGGTCGCCAGAGCCTCGTCTGTTAGTGAAACAGGATTCGCCGCGGATAGGTGAGGTTGACAATTGGGTTTGAAGAAGTTATATATTGCGCTGGCAACCTGAAGGGTTGCGCTACACAGCCCCTTGAATCAGGTATTTTAGTCGCTACTTACGACAGGCATACCTACCGCAAATATTCTGACCCCCTAACCCGCTGGGGTATCTCTTCGTTGGTCATATATAAGTGTATCAATTGTGGACATAGCCGCGTTTGGAAAATTAGTAAGACATCTTTCAAAACTTTGGAAAATGTGGTCTGACACATCGGAGAGTCAAAATCTTTTCCAACTCCGTGCTGATAGCTACCTTCCGCAAAAAAAACGTAATACCGATGCTAAGCGTATTATAGGACTCATTGTAGATGACCTACCGAACGGTGTACTTCCTTCATTTATAACACCGAGCACGTAGGTAAACGCAGTCTTGTTTAGGCGGAAAGTTTTTATAAAACAAAATTTTTTAAAACCTTTATAAGTTCATTAAAACACGGATCCTTTCACATACATATCCTCTTCTAATTTCAAGACTCCTCGCAATTTTTAAATCGCGCCTTTCTTGCTCATTTTTTTCTAGCAAAGATGCAAATGATATGGAATCCATTTTAAGCACTAAACTTTTTTTTTAAATGATATAATGCAATATACTAAAATTTAAGTTGAAATTTTTTATTCACAATCGCTCAGCTGACTTCGAATAACCAAAATTTGACATTTTATGTTGGCAGCACTTTTTTCGGTTTCACATGAGTTCAGTGATAGCAAATTCTTCGTATTCGTAGCGGAGGGTTGTATTCGTAGATTTTCTACGATGGATTCAAGAATAGGGCTGAATAAGATTTTATGAGATACTTTATCGAAAGACTTCGTGAAATCGGTGTATACAGTATCTACCTGGCAACCGTCCTGAAATGCAGAGATACAGAAATCAGAAAACGGCACTAGGTTCGTAACAGTCGAGCGACCAGCCACAAACCCATGTTGGCACGGCTCAATGACGCTTATGATGACAAAAGTTAGCTTTTTTTTTATAATTTTCTCAAAAAGCTTCGAGCAAACTGTTAGTTTGGCGATAGGTCTATAATTAGAGACGTCATTTTTATTGCCAGCTTTAAAGATTGGACAAATGGAACTTTTTTTCCACCTATCGATAAAAGTTCCGGGTGACAGGGATAAATTGAATATATGCCGAAGAGGTATGCACAAAGATAAACTACAGAACTTCAGGACAAAGGCACAGAGGCCGTCACTGTCACATTTTAACGAGGGTTTAAGGGAGGAGATAGCATTGCTGACGTCATCGCCGGAGATCACGAGGGAGCCAAAATCTAGACGATCATAGAGCCCGGATCGCGAATAAGAGTCATTCAGATCTACAGTAGCATCATCAAAGTTTGATTTAAAGAAATCAGCAAACAGCTCAACTGTTTCTGGTAGGGACTGGGAGCGTACATCATTAAAGCTCATGCAGATCGGTATATTCGTCGAACCACGTTTGGATCGGATAAAGTTCCAAAAGGCTTTAGGTTTAAATCAAAACCCCCACCATAGAACAGTATTCCTTACGCTAGACCTATCAAAAGCTTTTGATACGGTCAACCATGGCACGTTACTGCAAGACCTGGAAGGGTCTACCCTTCCCCCATGTCTTAAGAGATGGACCGCAAATTATATAGGTGGTCGGCAGGGAAAGGTGCAATTTAGAAACGAAACATCAAAACCAAGAAGAATTAAACAAGGGGTGCCACAAGGTGGTGTCCTATCCCCATTTTTGTTTAATTTCTACATATCTAAGCTACATTCGCCACCAGAAGGAGTTACTATCGTTTCCTACGCCGATGACTGCACAATAATGGCCACTGAGCTTTGCAACAGAATAAACGGCTACCTCCTTGATCTCTCCAGTTTTTTCGCCCCGCGAAACCTGGCATTATCACCGACTAAATCCTCCCCGACCTTATTTACAACATGGACGTCCCAAATGTAGACCATTTTGAACACCCACGTCGATGGCACTACGCTACCGACTGTCCTACACCCCAAAATCTTGGGTGTGACGTTTGATCAGGATCTACATTTTGGTGAGCACGCAGCCGCAATTGTTCCGAAAATCCAGAGCCGTAATAAAATCCTCAAATCCCTTGCTGGCAGTACTTGGGCATAACACAAAAAAACGCTCATTACAATATACAAAGCAATTGGCCAGCCGATTACGTGCTACGCGGCCCCTATATGGTCGCCAAGCCTAAAAACTACCCACTGGAATAAGCTACAGGCCTGCCAAAATACTACTCTCAGAATCGCCACAGGTTGTCGTCTAATGTCCCCAGAACACCATCTACATAATGAGGCGAGAATACTCCCCATCAGGGAGAGAAATGAGATGCTAACCAAACAGTTCCTGTTGAATACCCAGAAACCTGGGCATCCCAACATACATCTGATTGCTGAGGCCACACCGCCTAGGGGCTTAAGGATTCATCTCCGTAAGCATTTTGAGGAAATACGGCACGTGAGAACTCAACCGTATAAGGCAAAAAAAACACAAGCAGGTCCTTAGTGAACTCCACAAACAGGCGTCGGACCTTTATGCCAGGAATTGCCCGGTGAATTCAGTACTCAAAGAACAGTACCCAAAACTTGCGGAAAAGCAACGCATACTCCCCAGGGAAACGCGAGTCACTCTGGCTCAACTTCGTTCTGGATACTGTAACAGGTTAAACTCTTACCTATCCAGAATCAACCCCGACATACAAGATGTATGCCCCGCTTGCAATGTGTCCCCACATGACACCAACCATCTCTTTAATTGTAATGTGGAACCAACGCCTCTAACACCCCTTTCATTATGGTCCACCCCTTTTGAAACAGCAAGTTTCCTTGGACTCCCGTTAGAGGATATTGATGACAATTGTGATCGGTCGCAGCTGTTAGGTGGGGCGAAGAACTGCTACAACAACAGCAAGGGACCTTAAATGATCCCGTAAGGGTTTCAAAATGATACCAAAATAGTCCCGGAAAAGTCCCGAAATGTTTTCTGACAAATCCCGAAAACCATACAGAAATTATCCCTGAGTGTTCCCCAAATGATCGCGAAATAGTCCCGAATTGACCCTGACGGGATCCCGGACGGATCCCGAAAACCATCCAGAAATGATCCCGGAAGGGTCCTCAAATGATCCCGAAATAATCCAGAAAGTCACGAAATTACCCCGACTGATTACCGGACGGATCCCAAAAACCATCGAGAAATGATGCCGATATTGTCCCAAAAACTATCAAAAGTGAGGCCGAAAGGTTCCCAAATGATCTCGAAATTACTCTGACGGAATCCCGGAAGCATCCCGAAAACCATCTAGAAATGATGCCAGGAAGGTCCCCAAATTATCCAGAAAAAGTCCCGAAATATCCTGACGGGGTCCTGAAAACTATGCAGAACAGTACCCAAAACTTGCGGAAAAGCAACGCATACTCCCCAGGGAAACGCGAGTCACTCTGGCTCAACTTCGTTCTGGATACTGTAACAGGTTAAACTCTTACCTATCCAGAATCAACCCCGACATACAAGATGTATGCCCCGCTTGCAATGTGTCCCTACATGACACCAACCATCTCTTTAATTGTAATGTGGAACCAACGCCTCTAACACCCCTTTCATTATGGTCCACCCCTTTTGAAACAGCAAGTTTCCTTGGACTCCCGTTAGAGGATATTGATGACAATTGTGATCGGTCGCAGCTGTTAGGTGGGGCGAAGAACTGCTACAACAACAGCAAGGGACCTTAAATGATCCCGTAAGGGTTTCAAAATGATACCAAAATAGTCCCGGAAAAGTCCCGAAATGTTTTCTGACAAATCCCGAAAACCATACAGAAATTATCCCTGAGTGTTCCCCAAATGATCGCGAAATAGTCCCGAATTGACCCTGACGGGATCCCGGACGGATCCCGAAAACCATCCAGAAATGATCCCGGAAGGGTCCTCAAATGATCCCGAAATAATCCAGAAAGTCACGAAATTACCCCGACTGATTACCGGACGGATCCCAAAAACCATCGAGAAATGATGCCGATATTGTCCCAAAAACTATCAAAAGTGAGGCCGAAAGGTTCCCAAATGATCTCGAAATTACTCTGACGGAATCCCGGAAGCATCCCGAAAACCATCTAGAAATGATGCCGGAAAGGTCCCCAAATTATCCAGAAAAAGTCCCGAAATATCCTGACGGGGTCCTGAAAACTATGCAGTAATGATCCCGGATGGGTCCCAAAAAGATCGCGAAATGACGGAATCCCGAAAACCATCCAGAAATGATGCCGGAAGCGGCCCAATATGATCCCGAAGTAGTCTGCAAAAATTCCCGAAATGGCTCTGACGGGATCCCGAAATGATCACGAAAACCGTCCAAAAATGATGCCGAATGATCCCGAAAAAGTCCCGAAATGAACCTGACGGGTACCGGGCGGTATCCGAAAATCATCCAGAAACGGTCCCTAAATAATCCCGAAAACCCCCCGGAAGGATCTCCAAATTATTACGGAATACTCCCGAAACAACCCTCACGGGATCTCGAAAACTATCCAGAAATGATGCCAGACGGGTCCAGAAATTATCCCGAAATAGTTCCGAAATGACCCCGACGGGATACCGAATACCATACAGAAATCATCCGGGAAGGATCTCCAAATGGTCACGGAATTCTCCTGAAAAATTCCCGAAATAAACCTCACGGGATCCCGAAAACTATCCAGAAATGATAATGGAAGGGTTCCCGAAATAACCCTGACGGGATCCCAGATGGATCCCGAAAGCTATCTAGAAATGATCCCGAAAAACTCCCGAAATGATCCTAACGGGATCCCGGACGGAGCGAGAAAATTATTCAGAAATGATGCCAGAAGGGTCCCGAAATGACCCGGAAGGGATCCCGGACGGATCCCAAAACCATCCAGAAATGATGCCGGAAGGGTCCCCAAATTATCCCGAAATAATTCCGAAATAACCCCGACGGGAACCCGAAAACCATCCCGGAAGGATCTCCAAATGATCCCGGAATACTCCCGAAATAACCCTCACGGGACTCCGGACGGATCCCAAAAACCATCTAGAAATGATGCCGAAAGGGTCCCCAAATGATACCAAAATAGTCCGGAAATGACCCAGATGGGATCCCGAAAACCATCCCGGAAGGATCTCCAAATGATCCCGAAATGACCCTGACGGGATCCAGAAATGATCTCGGAAGGATACTGAAATAACTCCGAAAGGATCCCGAAAAATATACAGAAATGATCCCTAAAAAGTTCAGAAATTACCCTGACGTGATCCCGGGCGGATCGCGAAAATCCTCCAGAAATAATGCCGGAGGAGTCCCAAAATCATCCCGAAATAGTCGCGAGATTACCCTAACGGAATCCCGAAAACCATCCAGAAATGATCCCGGAAGGATCCACAAATGATCCCCAAATAGTCCCCAATAGCCATCTATCCTCCTTCAAACCAAGTGTTACTGCGGATGGTCTTATTGCTTTTGTTTCCAAAAACACTAACATTAGTGCTCATTAACTCACATGTTTTCCTCTGGTCAAAAAGGACGCGGATATCAAAGATCTGACACGATTTAATTTCAAGCTTGGTGTATCGCATGCACTAGTGGATAAAGTTTTAGATCGCAAGCTCTGGCCGGCAGATGTTAAAATTAAGCCTTTCAAAAACCGTCGTAAAGTTGTTCAAGGTGGCGGTTGTGATGCTTAGCAATCAGTAGTGCCAGACAAACATTTTCCTATGCAAGTCAGAATTTATTTTCAAAATGTCTCTGGCCTTAGGACTAAGGCCAACTTGCTTTTTGATATGAGCTCGCATTTGGAATATGACATATTCGTTATAATCGAAACATGGCTCAACTCTAATTTTTTTGATGGTGAATTCTTTGATCCTAACTTATATAATGTCTACCGCAAAGATCGTGACTACTGCAAAACTGGACTTTCTAGAGGTGGTGGAGTCTTAATTGCCGTGCGCCGTCATTTTCGTCATCGATCGTGGACCTGTCTGACATGGATTCGTTGATCGACCAGCTTTGCGTCTCTGTTCAAGGCAGCTCGAAATTGTTTGTATGCGCTTCATATATTCCTCCGTCTAGTGCGGATTCTGTTTATAAATCGCATGTTGACAATATTGTTAGTTTAATACATACAAAGGATGGTAGTAACTTTTGTATCTTAGGCGACTTTAACTTACCAAATATCGAATGGTCTTATGTTGACAATAACTTCGCTCTACTTCCTAAAAATGTAAATAGTTACGCTGAAATTCTCCTCACTGATAATCTTTTAAGTGTCAATCTCTTCCAGATTAATAGCTTCAGAAATCAGTTATCAAGAACACTTGATTTTATATTTATTAACGATAATATTAATTATTCCCTAACTGAATTTATGGGTCCACTGTCGTGTTCCGGTATTCACCATATCCCGCTAGTTTTGGGTGTTGAATTTTATAATTTTGAAAGCATTGTTCCAGATAACGCTACTCCTAGTTTCTCATTTAGGCGTGCGAACTTTGCTAATATTTCCCGAGAAGTTTCTCTAATTGATTGGGAATCTATTTTTTCTGGAAGTGATCTCTCACGCTGTTTCAATGCCTTGAAAGGCCTTATCAATGGGATTTGTAGTAACAATATTCCGCGGAAAATTAAAAAGTGTTACAAAATTCCTTGGTATACTACTTGGCTCAAGCGGCTAAAGAATTTGAGGAATAGATTTTTTAAAAAATTCAAGACTACAAAGTCTTGGGTGTTTAAAATCAAGTACATTCGCTACAACAGGAAATTTAAAGCGTTAAGTAAGAGGCTGCGTATTAATTTCACCCGAAACTTCGAATCTTGTATCAAAGATAACCCTAAAGCCTTTTGGAATTATGTAAAATCCAAGAAAGCTACCTCGAGTATTCCCTCGTCAGTTTTTTATAGTGGGTTTCATACCTCTTCACCTATGGAGTCGGCTAACCTTTTTGCAGACTTTTTTCACTCCAATTTTGTTACTCAGCCAGTTAGTGTTCCTGAGTCCTCCTCAATGGTAGACTCTCCCATCAACTTTGGGGCTCTTACTCTTTCTCTAGATGACAATGTTGATGGAATCCGGAACCTCAAGTCGTCTTCCCAGACAGATATTGACGGCTTATCGTCTTATCTCTTTAAAAATTGTCTGATTTTAGCCACCCCGGTTCTTTTAATCTTCAACAAATCTCTCAAGTGTGGTGAGTTCATTGATGCTTGGAAGATAACCTTCATATCCCCCATTTTTAAAAGTGGTAATAAAAACAATGTTGCCAACTATAGACCAATTGCGAAATTATCTACTATCTCTAAACTTTTTGAGTATGTTTTAAAACAAAAAATTAGTTTTGCTGTCAAGCAATTAATTAGTGATAGTCAACATGGCTTCATGCCTGGTAGATCCACGGTTACAAACTTAGCAATTTTTTCTGAATTTTGCCTTGCAGCCTTCAACATCCGTCTTCAAGTCGACACGGTTTATACGGATTTCTCCAAAGCGTTTGATAAAGTCAGTCATCAAATCTTGATATCCAAACTAGCCAGACTGGGCTTTCACTCTATATTTTTGTCTTGGATTAAGTCCTACCTTCACTCACGCAAATGTGTAGTTGTTGTTGACAATACTCACGCCAAGCCTTTTATTGCATCCTCAGGAGTACCCCAAGGCAGCATCTTGGGGCCACTGCTTTTTGTAATTTTTATTAATGACATTTCAGCCTGCTTTCAGCATTCCCATTTTTTGCTGTACGCTGATGATCTGAAGGTGTTTACAACTGTTTCTACTCCTTCTGATGCAGAAAATATTCAGTCTGATCTGAACAACGTTGCTGATTGGTGCCGTAATAATAATCTGCCGTTAAATATTGGTAAGTGCTTTCACGTAACCTTCTCTAAGTCTCGTGGCACAATTCCCACTTCATATTATATTGACGGCTCTCGTCTGTCCACACGTACTGAGATTTCTGACTTAGGCGTAGTTTTGACTCGCAGTTTTCGTTTACCACTCACATAACCTCGATAATTGCTAAATCCTACTCGGTTTTGGCTTTTATTCGGCGATTTAGCTCTGACTTAACAGATCCTTATACTCTTAAGTTGCTGTTTACGTCTCTCGTACGCTCTAAGTTGGAATATGCTTGCTTTATCTGGAGGCCTTATCATGACTGCCATATCAAAAGGCTCGAGCGAGTCCAAAAAGTCTTTTTATGGTTTTGCCTGCGGTCTCTGAACTTTTCTGAGCCGATTCCCTCTTATAATGCCAGATGTGCACTCATTAGCCTTCAATCACTTCAAAGTAGGAGGACCATTCTTTCTCTTACTTTTGTCTATGATATTATTAATGCTGTGATTGATTCACCACGTTTACTCGAGAGTATTTGTCTCCATATACCCCCTAGATCACTTCGAAATTGGGATTGTTCTATATTGATTGCGCCCGGACCCTCTATGCCTCTAACGCTCCCATTTTTAGAGCACTGAAGGAGTTCAATACTATCTCAAATTCTTTGGCCATTGACTTTCTTTGCCAAAGACCACCTTCAAATCTTTGTTGAGTGTTATAATTTTTTGATTGTATTGATAAGGTCTGTATTTTTAAGTACAAACTCAAGTAGTCTGTAAGAACAAGGAGTTGCCGAGTAATGTTCGCTGTGTAGACGTGTTTTTGTTTCGCTGACAAAGGATTGCTGTTTTCTTTGCTTTATTTACGTAAATTTGTACCAAATAAGTGTTTGGTGATATATTTATGCAAATCTGCTAGTTTTTTATAAAAGTGGTTACATTCCAAACAAGTAAAAAGCAACTTTAATCTAAAATCTTCGAGTTGGTGTTTATTTTTGGTTTTCTTTTGTGGCAAAATGAGTAAACCGAATACAAGGCTCACAAAGCAACAACAACCAGGGCTTTTGGCGCGGAATGATGTATCGTCACCAATCACTTCGCTGTCGCCTAATGCATTAATTTCAACACAATCACGGAACGCGGACCGAAAAATGCAAGGTGAGAGTATATCAGCCGAACAGCTTATGCTAATATGGGAGAAAAAACTCGAAAAGCATGAAAAAAATATCATTGAACACATAAATGAAATGTGTGAACAAAAACTCAAAACGCACGAAGAAAATATTATTAAACATATTAATGAGTCAATGCAATCCATGGAGAATAGAGTTATGCAAAGAATGAGCGAGCTTACGGGTGAGTTAGCGAATGCGAAAGTTAGAATAGAAAGATGTGAACAAAGAGTAGCGGGTGTCGAAAATGCACAAACTGAGTTTGCATTTCTCAAAACCAAGATTGATGCATTGCGTGAGGAAATTGAGGATCTTGGGGAAAAAGCTGTGTCAACTGATATCGTGATAAATGGTATACCGAATTCAAATAACGATAATGTTAAAGAAATTTTCAGCAAACTGTGTGAAGCAATTAGTTATGAGACACCAGCCATTCGTCAAGCTTTCCGTATGCGCTCAAACAAACACAAAAATTCAAATAATAATTATGTGCCTGTTATAATTAAACTTAACTCAGCGCACGATAGAAATCAACTGCTTAAAGCTGTTTCTACTTTTGTGAAGACCAAAAAAAGAGCCTTAATTCTCTCTGATGTTGATGAGATTGGCTATGGGAAAATCTTCGTGCATGAGAGTTTAACCAAGCGAAACAGAGAGATAATGCACCACGCAACACAGCTGAAGCGCCAGGGTTCATTAGCTTCTGCTTTTAGCATTAGAGGCAGAGTATACGTGAGAGTGCAGAGAAAAACGGAGGCGAAGCTGGTGAAAAGCAGAGAAGATATAAATGCTCTTGTCAGCGAAGGCAAACAATGATGACGAATTTCTACAACGACGCAAGCATGGGATTAATATTTATGTTTATTACTGCATTTACTTTTTTGTCTTTCTCTCTTACTTTTTCAAATATGTATGTTTATCATTTGCAAACTCCTCTTTTCTTTATTACTTTCAATTCTACAAACCAACCATTACGCAGCGCTAAGTGCATTAATCCTAATGATCAGTGAAAATGACTATCTGAGTACTGACAACGAATGTCTCAAGATCATTTTAACCCTTGTAAGCAACAGTCATGCAGGTTTGCAGCTTTGCCACATAAATGCACGTAGTCTTAATTTACAGAAACTTGATTACATGAACCAAATTTTGCAAAATACAAAAATTGACATACTTTGTGTGACTGAGACTTGGTTTAGAGAGGATATTGAGGATGAATTTTATAAACTACACTCTTACACATTGGCACGGAATGTAGGAAAACCGGGGCAAGAGGTGGAGGTGTTGCCATATATTGTAAAACATCGCTGAGACATCAGGTTATCTTCAAATCCAACGAAAATGATCCTGTTGAGTACTTGATTATAGAAGTTAGTGATGCATTAAAGAAGTGTTTAGTTGTGTGTGTGTACAACCCCAGTAAATTCCATAAGCTAGACAATTTTTTCCTAAAATTGTCTGAATTTATATGCAAATATGAACATATTTTGGTCTGTGGTGACTTTAACACAGACCTATTAAACAATGACTTGAGGTCAATGACATTAATGGATAATTTGTATTCCGCTGGCTTAGACGTTGTCAATAAATCTCCTACTAGATTTTCACCAAATTGCAAATTTAGCTTGCTAGACCTGATATGTACCTCGGACCGTTCCAGTGTACTTTATTTTGACCAGTTCTCAGTTGCGGGAATATCGGATCATGACATGTTGTTTATATCGTATGATATAGATTTTAATTGCAATATCTCTGAATTAATGTGCGAAGCTGATTCTTTACATTGGAACCGCGTATGGATGTTTTCAGATATTAACCAAAAACTCAGTTATTTCATGTTTCTTTTAAATTACCTATTTACTAAATATGTACCTCTAAAGGCGGTAAAGTCCCAAACAAATAAACAGCCGTGGTTCACAAAAGAGGTTCTGCTGGCTATCAAAGGTCGTAGTAAGTCTTACAAAATTTGGAAGCAACATCCCACAAATGAAAACTGGCAATGTTATCGTCTGGCCAGAAATCATGCTACACTCACAGTAAGAAATTCTAAGACTTTTTTTTCAAACAAAGCTTGACACTAATTTACCAACCAAGAACTTGTGGAAAAATCTCAAATCAATAGGGATTGCATGTAAAAATGATTCGAAATGCGATTTGGACCCTGACTCCATCAATGACTTCTTTTTACAGTCGAGTAGTTATATAAATAATCAAAATTTCAAACTTAATGAAAACGTGATGTACATACCAGATAATAACAAATTTCAATTTTTCGGAGTTACAGAGGATGATGTCATAGGAAGTATATTCTCAATAAAGTCCAATGCCGTTGGTGACGACGGTATAAGCCTTAGGTTTGTAAAACTTATTGCAATCAACATTGTTTCAACGTTAACACATATTATTAACTTTTCGATAACGACTTCAGCTTTTCCCGATGCTTGGAAAATAGCAAAAGTTATTTATTCCTATTGCTAAAAAGCCATCGGCTGTTTTGCCAATGTATTTTCGGCCGATAAGCATATTACCCGCTCTTTCTAAAATCTGGGAAAAGTTAGTGGTGGCCCAAATCACCGAATACCTCAATAAGAACAACCTTCTCTCAGAATGCCAGTCTGGTTATAGAGCGAGCCATAGTTGTGCGACGGCTTTACTCAAGGTAATTGAAGACATCCGCCCTGCCTACGATAGGGGTGATTTGACTGTGATGTCACTTTTAGATTTTTCGAAAGCCTTTGACACAGTAGATCATTCCATTCTCTTAATGAAATTACGACACTACTTTGGATTCTCTTCTAGCGCTTCAAGATTGCTCGAAAACTATCTTACAAATCGTTGGCAGAAGGTATTAGTTAAAAGTGGTTGCTCTGAGACGAAGTGCCTGTGCTCGGGGGTGCCTCAGGGATCTATACTTGGACCAGTTTTGTTCAGTATGTTCATTAACGATATTACTCATTGCTGTAAAAGTGTTTCAATACATCTATATGCTGATGCACAAATATATCTATCTCGCCCTATTGGCTTATCTGAAGATTTGGTTTGTAGGATGAACGAGGATCTCGGAAGCATCTCTTCGTGGTCGAGTGATAATAATTTAAATCTAAATGCGTCTAAAACAAAAGCTATTTGCATTTCGCACTCTCCGCAACTAGTAGAGAATTTGCCATCGGTTATACTACAGGATATTACTATTAAGTATGAGTCGGTCGTTAATAGTTTAGGGTTCAAACTAAATTCCAATTTTAACTGTGTTGATCATATTAACTACGTTTTATCAAAAATTTATTTTGTGTTAAGGAAATTGTGGTACACAGCTGCTTTCATTCCTCCAAATGTCAAATTAATGTTAGTCAGATCACTAATAGTTCCTTTCATTTCGTTGGGAGGGTTAGTGTTTGGTGATATTGACTGCAGGTCTAGAAATAAGCTACAACTTGCATTGAACAATTGTGCAAGATATATCTACTTGAAGCGTAAATTTGACCACATATCAGAGTTTTCGTTTAAAATACTTGATTGCAGTCTTACTACCTTCCTAAACTATCGCAATCTAATTTTCCTGAATAAATTAATTTATAAAAAACAACCAGAATACCTATTCCGAAATTTATGTTTTGCTAGATCTGACAGAACCTGTAACCTCATCGTTCCACACCATAAATATCTCTCATCATCAAGGACGTTCTTTGTCAGTACTATCAAAGTATGGAACTCATTACCTAATTTTATTAAAAATGAGCCCAATGCATCGCGCTTTAAATTGGCTTTGTCTGAATTTTTTGATATACGAAAAACACTATTCTAGCTATTTTCTCGAATCTACATTGTCTATTTCTGTTATTTCTTTTATATTAATATAAATATTGTTATACTCACATTATTATATTGTACACATATCCAAATATCGATGTACTTTAAGAGACAATAGTCTCACTTGTACAAATGTGTTAAATAAATTGAATTGAATTGATTAGACTATTTTTGAAATTAAATTAAATAAATAAATAAATTACCCTGACGGGATCCCCAAATTCATCCAGAAATGATACCGGAAGGATCCCCAAATGATCCCGACACGATGCCGGACGAATCCCGAAAACCATCCAGAAATGCTCCCTAAAAGTCCCGAAATGACCCTGACATAGTCCAGATAAAGTCGCTAAATTACCCCGACGGGATGCCGAACTGATCCCGAAAACTATACAGAAATTATCCCGGAAGGGTCTCTATATGACCCTGACGGGATTACAAATAAGGTGAAGCTAATTATAAAAGCATGTTAATAGGCGTTCTTGCGTGATTGAGTCACAAAGGCAAACGTCTGGACATACAAACATCAAAACATCCAAACATTCGCATTTATAATATTGTGGCGAATGTTGACATCACTGGCCTGTTAGTAGAGTTGACATCACTGGCCTGTTAGCGAGCCACACTGGTGTACATGAACTTGGGGGTGGGGAGGGAGGTATGGCCTGAAGGTTTAATGTGGCCATATAAATCGTTCCCGAGATGGTCGGGCTAGCACCTTAATGGTGCTGTGTTACCGGAGCGTATCGGATCTGTATCCGACAAAGGACCATCACATCGATAACACTCCCCAAAGCCTTCGGGGAGTAACTAATCGCTACAACAACAACAACAACACATAAATCATAATTTATACACATACATACAAGGCAACGAAGAGATACTCACAAACACATATAGTTGTTGTTGTAGCAGTGCTTCGCCCCACCCCCACCTAACAGCCGCGACCATTCACAAATTGTCGTCAATATCATCTGACGGGAGTCCAAGGAAACTTGCTGTTTCAACAGGGATGGACCATAATGAAAGGGGTGTTAGAGGCGTTGGTTCCACATTATAATTAAAGAAATGGTTGGTGTCATGTGGGGACACATTGCAAGCGGAGCATACATTTTGTATGTCGGGGTTCATTCTGGATAGGTAAGAGTTTAACCTGTTACAGTATTCAGAACGAAGTTGAGCAAGAGTGACACGCGTTTCCCTGGGGAGTATGCGTTGCTCTTCCACAAGCTTTGGGTACTTTTCTTTGAGTACTGGATTCACCGAGCAATTCCCGGCATAAAGGTCCGACGCCTGTTTGTGGAGTTCACCAAGGACCTGCTTGTGTTTTTTTGCTTCATACGGCTGGGTTCTCAGGTGCCGTATTTCCTCAAAATGCTTACGGAGATGACTCCTTAGGCCCCTAGGCGGTGCTGGTTCGTCAATCAGATGTCTGTTTGGATGCCCAGGTTTCTGGGTATTCAACAGGAACTGTTTGGTTAGCATCTCATTTCTCTCCCTGATGGGGAGTATTCTCGCCTCATTATGTAGATGGTGTTCTGGGGACATAAGAAAATAGCCTGTGCCGATTCTGAGAGCAGTATTTTGGCAGGCCTGTAGCTTCTTCCAGTGGGTAATTTTTAGGCTTGGCGACCATATGGGTGACGCGTAGCACGTAAACGGCTTGCCACTTGCTTTGTATGTAGTAATGAGCGTTTCTTTATCTTTTCCCCAGGTACTGCCAGCAAGGGATTTGAGGATATTATTACGGCTCTGGATTTTCGGAACAATTGTGGCTGCGTGCTCACCAAAATGTAGATCCTGATCAAACGTCACACCCAAGATTTTGGGATGTAGGACAGTCGGTAGCGTAGTGCCATCGACGTGGATGTTCAAAATGGTCGACATTTGGGACGTCCATGTTGTAAATAAGGTCGCGGAAGATTTTTTCGGTGATAATGCCAGGTTTCGCGCGGCGAAAAAACTGGAGAGATCAGGGAGGTAGCCGTTTATTCTGTTGCAGAGCTCATCGATCTGTGGGCCTGGGCCTGTGGCCATTATTGTGCAGTCATCGGCGTATGAAACGAGTGTGACTCCTTCTGGTGGTGAAGGTAGCTTAGATATGTAGAAATTAAACAAAAGTGGGGATAGGACAGCACCCTGTGGCACCCTTTATTTAATTCTTCTTGGTTTTGATGTTTCGTTTCTAAATTGCACCGATGCCTGCCTCCCACCCAGATAATATGCGGTCCACCTTTTAAGACATGGGGGAAGGGTAGACCCTTCCAGGTCTTGCAGTTACGTGCCATGGTTGCCCGTATCAAACGCTTTTGATAGGTCTAGCGCTACGAGTACTATGGTGGGGGTTTTGGTTTAAACCGCAATTTATCTGGGTGCTGATGGCATTTAGCGCGGTGGTGGTGCTATGGAGTTTTCTGAAGCCATGCTGATGACAGGCTAGCTGCAAATTTGTTTGGAAGTAGGGGAGCAAAATGGCTTCAAGCGTCTTTGCTACTGGCGATAGGAGAGATATCGGACGATACGACTCTCCTATGTTAGTTGGTTTCCCAGGCTTTAGTAGCGGGATCACCTTGGCCATTTTCCATTTTTCGGGTATGACAAAGGTGGAAAGAGACAGGTTGAAGACATGTGCTAAGTATTTGAAACCCTCTTCCCCTAGGCTTTTAAGCATCGGCATGGCTATGCCGTCTGGGCCCACTGCGTTGGATGGTTGAGCATGACCGATGTCATCCTCAACCTCTTTGGCGGTGATGTTAATTGGTGACGCGCTGAATTCGTGTTTATGTGCGTGTCTGTTGGCCCTCCGTCTATCTTTGTCGACCGTAGAATGCATTATATATTGTCGGCAGAAGCGCTCGCGCATTTTTTCGCATCCGACAGCACTTTATCGCCAAAGGCGATGGAAACTTTGTCATTGTGCACAGACGGATTCGATAGGGACTTTACGGTGGACCAAAGTTTACCTACAGCGGCAGAGAGGTTACAACCGCTTAGGTGCTCCTCCCATTTCGCCCGCTTGTGTTCATCTACAAGCAATCTGATGCGTTGGTTTATATCCCTTATTTGGGGGTCGCCTGGGTCGAGCTGTCTTATAAGGTCACGTTCTCTCGCTAAATTTGCGGCCTCCGCCGGGAAGCGGGCCGAATTTCGGGAATTCTCCCGGCGGGAATGAAACGTGCCGAGGCGGATTCAATGACCTTGCGGAAAGCACGCTCCCCTTGGCGGGCATCAGTCGGGATAGGGAGGGCAGCAAAGAGGTTGTCTGTAAAAGATTTGTATTCCTCCCACTTTCCTTTTTTAGAGTTTATGAAAGTGCATTTTTCTGTAACGATGAAGTCGGCGGTACGCTCGAACGAAATAAGTATAGGGGCAGATAGTCGGATGCCAATGTTACCATCGGCTGCCAGTTGACGCAGTTTACGAGTTCTGTGCTCACGATTGAGATATCCGACGAACTGTGACAGCTTCCTACCATACGTGTGGGGGCGTCTCCGTTTATTGTGCAGAACGTCGTTTCTTCTATTTGATCCGCCAACATCTCACCCCTACTGTCCGCCCGCAAGTTTGAATGCCATAGATCGTCATGGGCATTAAAGTTGCCTAAGATAATGCGATTGTTGCCAGTGAGTAAGGCTCTGATATTAGGGCGGTATCCACTGGGGCAACAGAAGGCAGAAGGGATGTAGATGTTGATGATTTCTAGGTTTGCATCGCCTGACCGGACAGATAGGCCTTGACGTTCTAAGACCTTGTCCCTGCGGTCGATGCCAGGATCAAATATATGATATTGCACAGAGTGGTGTATGATAAACGCGAGGCCGCCTCCATTTCCGCTCATGCGATCTTTTCCGTGGAGATTATACCCAGAACAGGTTTGCAGTGCAGATCTTGCTGTGAATTTAGTCTCTTGAATCGCAGCAATGCGGATGTTGTGCAGCTTCATGAAATCGACTATCTCCGTGATCTTCCCAGTTAGTCCATTACAGTTCAACTGCAGAATTCTGAAGTGCATAGGGGGAGACGTCGCCACTCTGGGAGTAAGTGACGGGTGACTACGACTGGGTAGAAGAAGGCCAAGACGCAACGCGCTAAGGCGTAGACTACGGGACGCCCTTGGACGTGAACAGCAAGGAGCCACAAAAGATTTATAAAAGTTACGTGGACGTCGGGTTTTGGGATCAAGCCCAGAACAACCTGTCCGATGCAACCATCCCTTACACGAGACACACTGAACAGAGTATGACCGTCCTAAAAAGATTCTTTTCCGGCAGATGCAGCAAAACCATTTCTCAGGACCGTGGTCAGGAGACGGACCCGGATTGGATTCGATACCTTCCCGGAGCAAGAGAATATGGAGCAGACCCGCTGGAGCTGCTGGGAGGATGACAATTTGTGGGAGGGACGCAACCAATTAAATGGCAGTCCTTGGTCGGGAAAAATTCCGATTCGTTCCGGTACATAGAACCGACTGCCTTGGGAAGCAAAACACATGTAGTCATCAGCCGAAGTTAGTCGCTCACACATACACACGCATATATGTAGCTCAATAATCAAGCAGGAGATAGAGCAGTTCTAGAAGGCGAAACGTCTAGACTTTAGTAGAATGAATCAACGGAGAGTATAAAAGCAGCGCAAGCTGAGTAATCAGTAAACAGTTTGATTTAAGCACGCTAGCGGTTGTGAAGTATAAGTGTTATTGTGAAGTACTCTAAAAGTAGTCTAATAAAGACCATTTTGCATTATTGAATATTGGAGTTATTTATTTTAGCGATTCGAACGTTAGCAGAATGTTTGGAATAAGCGGAATTTCCCAAAATTCGCTACAATATGATTAAGATAAACTGAAATTAATTGTCTTTGGGTAAAAGTCTTGATTGATTTTATTATATGTATTTATATTATTACGTTTTATGTGAAATTTAGCACTCATTAACTCTTATGTAAACTTGTATGACAATAGCATAAATGTCAATGTTAATAAAGGTCAATTAATCCATATAAACACAAATCGATGTCTTTCAAAATATGGATATGATATAAGACTACTTAAAATAAATTATGATTCGAGACTATAATTCAAAAAGTGTGTGGAAAGAAAACTGAATGTGTTTGTTCCTGCATAGTATGATAGATTTTAAAGTATGTAATAAACACAGTGGTCACCTTTTTGACAATATATATTTCACATTATCAGGCATGTGGTGAATTTCACTTTCACTCGAATTCAATTATTGTATTCGGCAAATTTAACCATCGCGCAATTTCGTGAATTTAAGCACATACCTGTATACCTTGTTCGACCCCGTCTTTATTCTCCATTTGAACGTCATGGTCAGTACCAACACATTCCATTTTCTCTTTACACGTATTTGATATTCAACTCCAAGCTTTTACAAATTGTATGTATATATAAATCTATGAATGTATTTATTAAATTTATTGCAAGTATGTACATATATATTCATTTGTAAAATCTTTTCTGTTGACGATATAAAAAAATGAATCTCTCATATATGTAAATATATATTTTTAGGGTACCACATCCTTAGCTTTAATTTTAAGTATGTACATATACATACAAAATAAACATTTAAAAATATATAGGTTAAATAAAAACAACATATTTTGTTGTAATTAGTGCTGTCTAAATAATTTACGAGAGCAATTTAATTGTGTCTGCCCACATTTATAAAATGTTTACTCAGCTGTGTAAATATTCAACTTTTACACGTTTATATGAAGAGCTCATAAAGAATTTCTAAATAAAATATTACATAAACATACACATACGAAATTTTGCACTAAAATGATTTCTAAAAACTATAAATAATTTTAAGACATATGTAAGATACATTATATCTTGGTCGTTGTAGTTGCAATTACATTGCATTGCACTGCATACCACCGTTCTAATTTTGTAATCTCAATAGACTTTGGGTAAAATGTGGTACCGTACTTTGTTACAATAGCGTCCCCAAGATGAATGATAACGAGACATATTACGCGCTTGCACGCGTTGCGTGCGATGTAACAATACTACGCACAGTAGCAAAATACCAATTAATGGTGGCCAGGCGAAGCGTATGAAGAGGGGTAACACAAGTGCGCAAAGTGCAAGCAAATCGCCAGCATAATTAGGTTGACGTATACGTCCCCAAAATGAACCGAGCAATAGACGTCGTCCTTGGAAGGTATGTATAGTTTCGATACCATAAAAATATGCATTTGATGGATTTACGCGGTATTTGTATTTAATGGCGCTACTTATACGTTTAAGTAGCAAACCAGCTATTAGTAACACTAGCGGTAAATATATAGCAAAACAGCATTTAATTGTTGTACTCGTTTGTATTTGACGTCTAAGCTGTTGTTGTCGGTAGAAATAATGTACTACCGATATCAGTAAATATGGTGTAGCTGCATAACGTAATAGCAGTAATGCGCCAAAACCTTCACCTTGTAGCTCAAATGAAGATGCCAAATGATGTTCGAAAATGATCGCATCTAATATATAAATTAGTAGCATAACCGACGCTAGTAATGTTGGACTATCATATTGTACATTGCGATAATAATACGATAACGTGTTCCAAACACCTCCTTGCTCACTCGCTGACAATATGCCAGGTAGCAGGAGCTGCTTATACAAATAAGCTTCGATGTAAACTAGCGTCACTAATAATGCTATTCGGTAAAATACTAATTTGAATTCTACGAAATTTAACCATTTTGGATTCAGTTGCTTTCCTTGTGCATAATCCACTAAAAAAGATCCAGTTTTACCATAGATATTCAATTGTGCCTGATTCGCTTTGCCTTTCAACATATCCGTGCGTATGTAAGTCCATAAAGCTAAAATAAAGGCATTTATAAACCCAAAGACACAAAATCGTTGTTGATGCTTTAGTATAAAATCAGCTACAGGATAATTTTGATATTCGGCAACAGCAGCTGCCAAAGTAACTAAAATTGCAATTGGCAATGCATTGAATTTATATACTGCGCTATATTGACGGCTACTTGCGCTACCACCGATACGTTCTGCTGGCAAACTAACATAGCGTCCAAATAAAAGTGCTGAGAGTACAAATACTCCTAATTGAAAGGCAATAAATGCTGCAATAGCTTCATTATTGAAAATCGACTTCCAATAAGTGCTCGATTTCAATTTTTCTATGTCAAAAGTAGGGAACTGAAGTTCGCACGCATCTTTTTGACAACACCATTGTAGGTAGAAAACGATACAGGGCACAAATAGCATTAGAAGTGTAGCTCCAAACCAACCTCCAAACTCTTTTGGTATCTCCAGCTGCCGACAATTTTGGCCGAGAGCAGAGGTTGAATATGAATGCTGTGCACTTATATTGAAGCTTTTGTAATATTCGATAGCTTCTTCATCATCTTCACCCGTACGTTCGGTTGTTGTCTCGTTATCTGAGAATTCTGCTTTTGAGGAGGCCCCATCATCAAAGATGGAACGTGACACTGAACGGCTGTAACGACTCTCATTTTCTGTGTTTGTTGTTGGTGTATGGGTACCTTCACGTTTTCCACCAGCAACGCCCCCAATGGTTTTCGATACCGAGCGACGTATGTAATCCGACAACTTTTTGAATTCAGTGTCTAATGCAGAAACTGTCGAACGTATTTCAATGGTTTTTTGCGTACTACTACTACTGAAAGTGCTATGCAAGGATGAAGTAGATTTTGTTGTGAAGCGTGGTGAGCTTCTACCTGTTGTGTTAACGTTTGAACCAACTGCTGTCGGTATGCGTGTTTTAGAGGCTAGGGATTTAGGTGAAGGTGTCTAATTTTAGAAAAAACATTATATATTATTTGTTTTGCATATTTATGTTATAGTTTACTTACCTCTTGTGTCTCCTTAATAGGTGAAGGTTTTGAAACTGGTGAAGATCTTATCAAAATTGTTGTTGTAGATGGCGCTGATGCTATAGTAGACGTCCGCGATCTTGAAGAACGCCGTGTGCGACCAGGCGAAGCGCGTCTTGATGGTGATACTTTTGTATTGGACGCACCTCGTTTATTTGGCACATTGATATGCGTACTTGTTGTGCTGACTTTTTCAGTTAGTGCTATCGGCGTTGGTTCTTCATTGCGTTTGCGACGCCCGCTCGTACGACGACCTTCCATTTCTCATGCAGTTTTCCTGATTTGGTTGTTGTTATTATAAAGCAGCTATTGAAATCTGTAAAAAAAAAAAACATAGCTACACATTTTCGCACATATCCCCATATAAATTTACAATCCAAAATTCTAATTTTGGCCGATAAGTGGAATTTACAACTTTTTTGCCCACTGCACCGATTTTAGGCGCGCAACTTGAAGCCGACGTCGACGTTACTGTACATTTTGTTTTTGATTGCAGACGGAAAATGCCACCGTCCGACTTTTAATACTCCCAAAAAGCGCATACTGCCTTGCATAGATATACCACTGGTTGTAAAATGGTCACTCACCTTAAATGTATATTACTTCTTTAAAACAATTTAATTTTACGCACTTGTAAATTTTTTTTAATGAATTGTATTTTTTTTATATAATATACACCAATTTTTAGAATGTAAATTTTCACGAGTGATGCCGTTTCAGCTCTTTTAATAAATGAAGAAGAACAGACGCCGCTTTTGGAAATGTAAAAGAAAAAGACAAATGATACATTCGGGCATGGTGGAATCACCAGGTGAAGTAAATAAAACGAGATAGAAGATGTACGCTATCTAAAACGGTAGGCTTGTATTTTCAACGGTCAGAAGAGTGTAAAATGTTTACCCGCTTTGGAAAAGTAGGAGTAGAAAAACAAATGCCTTGCTACGAAAGCCATTCCAGCTATTTTTTCAGCATATCAGTGCAACCTAATACCAATACAAAATGGATACACAGGACCAGTGCGAACTTATATTACTTTAAGCATCGAATAAAATTAAAAACTTAAACTGCGATGAGTAGTAAAATTCTACAATGCGTCTAAGTAAACTGACCTCAACTTAAACTGCAGTTGAAGCTTTTATCGAAAAAACCGGACATAAGTTTTACAGTCACACTTGGAAGTGATCGTAATACTTTTAAATGTGCTTCCATCCCTTAAAATTCATTGACACGTTCATCTGCTTTGTTGATTTGTCGTTGAGAGTTGGCAGTAAAACATATGCTCTTCCAAATAAAAATAACAAACTTAATCAGAAGATGCCCTAAAATGACTGGACAGTTCAATTCATGATGTATTACTTATGTTACGAAATTATTATTTACCAAAATATGTCAGGGTATATACTAGCCCAGCGGCAGTCGACCTAAAACCAGAAGATGTTATTGTTGTTGTTGCATAAACGATAAAGACACTCCCCGAAGGTTTTGGGGAGTGTTATCGATGTTGATGGTCCTTTCGTTCCGGTAACAAAGCACCAATAAGGTACTAGCTCGACCATCTCGGGAACGATAAATATGACCACATTAAACCGCTTCCCAAGGCAGTCGGTTCTATGTACCGGAGCGACTCGGGATTTTTCTCGACCAAGGACTGTCATCTCAGTGTAACCCCATTTAATTTGTTGCGTCCCTCCCACAAATTGTCATTCTCCCAGCAGCTCCTTGCAGCAGGACTGCTCCATATTCTCTTGCTCCGGGAAGGTATCGAATCCAATCCGGGTCCGTCTCCTGACACCGGTCCTGAGAAATGGTTTTGCTGCATCTGCCGGAAAAGAATCTTTTTAGGACGGTCATACTCTGTTCAGTGTGTCTCGTGTAAGGGATGGTTGCATCGGACAGGTTGTTCTGGGCTTGATCCCAAAACCCGACGTCCACGTAACTTTTATAAATCTTTCGTGGCTCCTTGCTGTTCACGCCCAAGGGCGTCCCGTAGTCTACGCCTGCGCGCGGGTACCCCAATGCTTGCCCAAGGACGCCCAGTCCCAGGGCCACAACAGCAATTGCGTCCTGGCCTTCCTCAACCCAGGCGTAGTCACCCGTCAAGAGTGGAGACGTCTCCCCCCATGCACTTCAGAATTCTGCAGTTAAACTGTAATGGACTAACTGGGAAGATTACGGAGATAGTCGATTTCATTAAGCGGCACAACATCCGCATTGCTGCGATTCAAGAGACTAAACTCACAGCACGATCTGCATTGCAGACCTGCTCTGGGTATAATGTCCACAGAAAAGATCGCGAGAGCGGAAATAGAGGCGGCCTCGCGTTTATAATACACCACTCTGTGCAATATTATATATTTGATCCTGGCATCGACCGCAGGGACAATATCTTAGAACGTCAAGGCATATATGTCCGGTCAGGCGATGCAAACCTAGAAATCATCAACATCCACATCCCCTGCCACCTGTTGCCCCAGTGGATACCGCCCTAATATCAGAGCCTTACTCACTGGCAACAATCGCATTATCTTAGGCGATTTCAATGCCCATCACGATCTATGGCATTCAAACTTGCGGGCGGACAGTAGGGGTGAGATGTTGGCGGATCAAATAGAAGAAACGACGTTCTGCACAATAAACGGAGACGCCCCCACACGTATGGTAGGAAGCTGTCACAGTTCGCCAGATATCTCAATCGTGAGCGCAGAACTCGTAAACTGCGTCAACTGGCAGCCGATGGTAACATTGGCATCCGACCACCTGCCTATACTTATTTCGCTGGAGCGTACCGCCGACTTCATCGTCACCGAAAAACGCACTTTCATAAACTTTAAAAAAGGAAAGTGGGAAGAATATAAATCTTTTACAGACAACCTCTTTGCTGCCCTCCCTATCCCGACTGATGCCCGCCAAGGGGAGCGTGCCTTCCGCAAGGTCATTGAATCAGCCTCGGCACGTTTCATTCCCGCCGAGAGAATTCCCGAAATCCGGCCCCACTTCCCGGCGGAGGCCGCAAACTTAGCGAGAGAACGTGACCTTATAAGGCAGCTTGATCCAGGCTACCCCCAAATAAGGGATATAAACCAACGCATCAGATTGCTTGTGGATGAACCCAAGCGGGCGAAATGGGAGGAGCACCCAAGAGGTTGTAACCTCTCTACCGGTGTGGGTAAACTTTGGTCCACCGTAAAGTCCCTATCGAATCCCACTAAGCACAAAGACAAAGCTTCCATCGCCTTTGGCGACAAAGTGCTGTCGGATGCGAAAAAATGCGCGAGCGCTTTCTGCCGACAATATATAATGCATTCTACGGTCGACAAAGATAGACGGAGGGCCAACAGACACGCACATAAACACAAATTCAGCGCGTCACCAATCACCATCACCGCTAAAGAGGTTGAGGACGCCATTGGTCGCGCTAAACCATCCAAAGCAGTGGGCCCAGAGGGCATAGCCATGCCGATGCTTAAAAGCCTAGGGAAAGAGGGTTTCAAATATTTAGCGCAGGTCTTCAACCTGTCTCTTACCACCTTTGTCATACCCGAGAAATGGAAAATGGCCAAGGTGGTCCCGCTACTAAAGCCTGGTAAACCAGCTAACATAGGAGAGTCGTATCGTCCGATACCTCTCCTATCGCCAGTGGCAAAGACGTTCGAAGCCATTTTGCTCCCTTATTTCCAAGCATAGCACTACCTCCGCGCTAAATGCCATTGGCACCCAGATAAATTGCGGTTTAAATCAAAACCCCCACCGTAGAACAGTACTCGTAGCGCTAGACCTATCAAAAGCCTTTGATACGGTCAACCATGGCTCGTTACTGCAAGACCTGGAAGGGTCTACCCTTCCGCCATGTCTTAAAAGGTGGACCGCAAATTATCTGGGTGGTCGGCAGGCATCGGTGCAATTTAGAAACGAAACATCAAAACCAAGGAGAATTAAACAAGGGGTGCCACAGGGTGGTGTCCTATCCCCACTTTTGTTTAATTTCTACATATCTAAGCTACCTTCACCACCGGAAGGAATCACAATCGTTTGCTACGCCGATGACTGCACAGTAATGGCCACAGGCCCACAGATCGATGAGCTATGTAATAAAATAAACGGCTACCTCCCGGATCTCTCCAGTTTTTTCGCCTCGCGAAACCTGGCATTATCACCGACTAAATCTTCCGCGACCTTATTCACAACATGGACGTCACAAATGTCGACCATTTTGAACATCCACGTCGATGGCACTACGCTACCGACTGTCTTACACCCCAAAATCTTGGGTGTGACGTTTGATCAGGATCTACATTTTGGTGAGCACGCAACCGCAATTGTTCCGAGAATTCAGAGCCGTAACAAAATCCTCAAATCCCTTGCTGGCAGTACCTGGGGAAAAGATAAAGAAACGCTCATGACTACATACAAAGCAATTAGCCAGCCGATTACGTGCTACGCGTCACCCATATGGTCGCCAAGCCTAAAAATTACCCACTGGAAGAAGCTACAGGCCTGCCAAAATACTGCTCTCAGAATTGCCACGGGCTGTCTTCTTATGTCCCCAGAACACCATCTGTATAATGAGGCGAGAATACTCCCCATCAGGGAGAGAAACGAGATGCTGACCAAACAGTTCCTGTTAAATACCCAGAAACCTGGGCATCCCAAAAGACATCTGATTAATGAGCCAGCACCGCCTAGGGGCTTAAGGAGTTGTTGGATCTTAAAGTTGTCTTGAATCTCTTCGTAATGTTAATGGGGTAACTAGGTGCCGATATGGTAGTGTATCATATACGTCGATAAGGTGGGGTTTTTTTCTCACTACTTTGCATTTTGACGTTTACTTACTTTGTTCTTTTATTATTTGAATTTATATATCTTGCCGCTGACACGACCGCCCGTGATTTACTTTACTTGCCTTTTTTTTAATAGTACATTGCATTAAAACTTGTATTTATGTACAACCCACTAAAGTTAACTTAATTAAAGTGAAGTGAACAAAAGCTATTGAGTTTCCTTTGGCTACCTGCAATTTGTGAGTAACAAAACCACCGCATACAGTCCACTCCCGCTAAGCCGGAGAAGTCCACCCGCACCGCACAAGCGAAGTAATCCGCCACAACAGGAGTTATCTCCGTAAGCATTTTGAGGAAATACGGCACCTGAGAACCCAGCCGTATGAAGCGAAAAAACACAAGCAGGTCCTTGGTGAACTCCACAAACAGGCGTCGGACCTTTATGCCGGGAATTGCCCGGTGAATCCAGTACTCAAAGAAAAGTATCCAAAACTCGCGGAAGAGGAACGCATACTCCTCAGGGAAACGCGAGTCACTCTGGCTCAACTTCGTTCTGGATACTGTAACAGGTTAAACTCTTACCTATCCAGAATCAACCTCGACATACAAAATGTATGCCCCGCTTGCAATGTGTCCCCACATGACACCAACCATCTCTTTAATTGTAATGTGGAACCAACGCCTCTAACACCCCTTTCCTTATGGTCCACCCCTGTTGAAACAGCAAGTTTCCTTGGACTCCCGTTATAGGATATTGATGACAATCTGTGATCGGTCGCGGCTGTTAGGTGGGGCGAAGCACTGCTACAACAACAACAACCACATTAAACCTTCTAGGCCATCCCGCCTGCCCACCGACCATAAATGTGTTTCCATCCCTTAAAATTCATTGATATGTTCATCTGCTCTGTTGATTTGACATTGAGAGTCGAAAGTAAAAGGTCCATCGATATTCACCTACTCTGGTTTAGATGAAAAAAAGTACTAAAACTACCATATTTTACTCCTGAAAAATGCATAAGAAACAACACTTTCGGGGACAACATTGGTGAAAATTTTTCAGATAGCCGAATGACAGAACAAAGAAGAATTTAAAGCGAGACAATTGACGGCTTCACCTGGTTATTCCCGAATGCATTCGGTGGGGCTTTTTTTTGGAAAACATGGCGGAATCATACAAGGTGGCAGCACGGTGACATACCTAAAAAGACAAATAAAGGTTCAAAGTACTTTGTTTTTGTAAATCGGTGGACTAATTTCAAAATCATACTGCGCTGGAAGTTGATGTATCAAATGATATTAAAAAAGTACAAATCAGCTGTCACCGTTCTACCACCTTGTATAGTTCTGCCATGGAGGAAAAGAAGCAAGTGTGTGAGAAAAAAACAAAAAGGGCAGCTGCAAGACATGGTGAAATCATATCAGCATTGTAAATTTTACCAAATAGCGCAACTAACAGCTGATCGGTGAAAATTCGCACATTCACACGCACAGTTCTCGACTCAGTTTCAAAAAAAAAACTAGATTATTTAACTCAAATTTTAAAGTGAGATAATCATTACGAATTTATGTATATACAATATATAAGGCGTTTTTGTTGTTACTAAAACAATAGTTTTATTTATATTAAAGCTTTTATTATTTTTTTGTTTAACTTTGAAAAAACTCTGAACACCATTCCTTCATTATAGGACATTCGACTGCCTAGTCCACTGCCTTCCACTCTATTCGCAACATAACCTCTATTTAAGCTGCCAAACTATATAGTAAACAATGCATATCAGGTAGTACATCGACATCATCCAAACCCATGATTCAATCACAAGAGGTTTGCTCGACAGACACATTTTTTGACAATTGCAGCCATTTTGCTCCCAAATCGAATTGACATCGGTTAAATGTGCTGTTTCTTTGCAATTTTTCGAAAAATATTAGTAGTAGAAATAGGAAGCAATCAGTTTACAAATACCCTATAAGTACTAAACTGCATAATTCCTTAGAACATTTATTTAAATTTTATGATGAATTTATTAACTATGCCATGATCTATTAGTGTGGCTGAACATAGGTTTTATGAAAAGTACGGACACCAAGGAATCGTGCACTTTCGTAAACCTATGAACATACGGAACCTAAACCACTTCAAAATTCATCGTTCAACGTCAAAAACCCGACTAGTAAATTGATTCACGTAAAAATGTCATTAGTAAATAATAGAGATACCATAACGAAATACAGGTACTTTGAGCATGTTAGCTTATTCATTCCGTATGTTAGGAACATTCGTCTCCATTTAAGAATTTGGGGAATCGGTTTATATTTTGAATATTATGTATATTCGGACCTCGTGAGGTAATATCAAACGAACGTGTTCCGAATAATCTAAATTACCGTTTTATCCGGAACACTTCCATGAATACTTAAAGTAAAGCAGCTTTCCGAAATTTCAGAATAAAAAGGTAAATACTCCCTGTGTAGCAGGACCGCAAAAAAACTGAACTCTTCTGTCAAAGTCAAGACCGGAATATAAAGTTCTAAAACAATAAGACATTTTCTTTTAATTTTTTGTCAGACCATGTCGGCTGTGTTTTCAATATCGTCCTATCTCAAAATATTTTTCAAAAACTTCCCATTTCATGATTTGTCACAAAAAAGCCCTATATTAGAATTAGTTTGAAGAACGCCTCAAAATGCTTTTCATTAACTCCCTCTTATGTCAAAATGCATTGAACTTATGCTCATATAGGGAGGAAACAAATTTTGATATAGTGTATTTTTGAATAAAATTCTAAACCAACATAGCTCTTTATCAATTCACGAAATATTTAGTAGAAAATGAATTATTTCCTCCAAAACCTGTTGGCATTTACAAATTTATTATCACTACTAATATACTACTAAAGGTACTTTTCTACTACAATTTTCGCTAAAGGGGATTGAATTATTATCCGTTTTCCTTACTTCGTAAAAGCAACCCGTCCAGATTTTTCATTTTGGGAGTGTCAAAGCTCTGCCGTCATTGAAGAACAAACCTCTAGTAATTGAATCATGATCCAAACCATTGTTTACTATATAGTTTGGCAGGTTAAGTAGAGGTTAGGTTGCGAATAGAGTGGAAGGCAGTGGACTAGGCAGTCCAATGTCATATAATGAAGGAATGGTGTTCGGAGTTTTTTCAAAGTTAAAAAAAAAATGATAAAAGATTTAATATAAATCAAACTATTGTTTTAATAACAACACAAACGCCATATATATTCTGTATACAAAAATTTGTTAGGATTATCTCACTTTAAATTAAATAATCTAAAGTTTTTTTTGAAACTGAGTCGAGAACTGTGCGTGTGAATGTGTGAATTTTCACCGATCAGCTGTTAGTTGCGGTACTTGGTAAAATTTACAATGATCCAAACATAAATTACGTTTCAGGCACTTTGTTTTTGTGATTCGATGGACTAATGCGGCAGTTACCCACCGACGTGTGCCGTACGTAAGGACGTTTGTCGTACGAAGCACGTTTGACCGAACTCTCAAGCCCGTAGGAATCAATGTGTGCGTCTGTGTACATGTACATAACATATTTGTGTGTGTATTGTTTAAAGATAAGCACTGTTGCCATTGAACATTTTGCATGTATGCTTATGGAAACATCAACTTTTTCCAATTTAATTTTTGATATTGTAAAAGGCCGGAATACATATTAAATAAGTATAAATAGATAACATATTTATAATCAGCACTTTTACATAATTATTTCGCATTATTTTCACAATTTTTCAAACTTTAATTAGGTGTTTTTGCATAAAATTGCAAACGGTCAAAAATTAGCGCACACAAGTTTACTAGGCAACTCTGTCTAGTGAGAGAGCGATCAGCTGACACGTTCTTACGGAAAAAATCAAAATTGTTTTGATTTCTACGTTCCGGGCTACGTACATACGGGCGTTGCACGTCGGTGAGTTTTCGTTTACATTGCACACTCATAAGATAGGTCGTGTCAGCTGACACGTTTTTGGTACGTACGTTCGTGAGTAACTGCCGCATAACGTCAAAAGTTGAAGTGTCAAATCAAATTACCCACGTTCCAATAGACCGTGATCCAGATCCCGAAAAAAATTTAACAAACAAATGCAACAACAAATTTATGCATATCCTTCAAAAACGCGAGTACTAAATAAATAGTGGGGGAATATTTTGAATAAGGTGCCACGATTTTCAAAATTTTTTTTTTCGAAGGGTGGAGGGGATCCTAAAAATCACAAAATTATCACCGCAACTCTAGGAAACTCTTAGTTTATGAAATATAAGCTTTTTACTTATATTTAAAAATTCATGAGCTTAACACCGACTTATAATAATTGAATTTCAATTATTATGTTTTCTAAGAGAAACTGAAAAGAAAGAAACATTTACTAGCATATTGCGATGGACCCATTTCGAAAACCACCAACGTAATCATCATCAGGCAATTTTGTAATGTTATCAAAGGTTTCACCGGGATTCGAACCGTGAATCACATGGTGAAACTGCAGTAGCCTTTAACCACTAGGCCATCCTGCTGGTATTTGTTTTCATGCTTAATTCAGTTTTTCTCATTTCTACACTAACAACACAATTGAGACATTTTGTCTCTATATTGATTTGTGTGCCATGTAGATTTGTTTTTGTGAAGTTCTTCTTCGTTGCGAATGAGAAGCTTTGTAAAATCGGGCTCAGTTGTACATATTTATGTATGTTTGTTATAATGGTATGTTCAGTTTATACTTATATTTAAAAATTCATGAGCTTAACACCGGCTTATAATAATTGAATTTCAATTATTATGTTTTCTAAGAGAAACTGAAGAGAAAGAAACATTTACGCCCCGATTCTCAGCGTTACCGATAAAATAGTACCGAGAACATTATGTAACCGAATATCGTTACCAGTTCTTTTATCCGCGATTCTGGCCAAAGTGGTAACGCTATCATCACCGAAAAACTCACCAGTGCCTGTGGAGAAATTTGAAAGGTAGTTTTCTTCGCTTTCACGGTTGCCACTTTGGACCATTTGCACCAAAAATGGTCCTTTTCAACCCCGTTTGGTCCGCTGGTCCCTTTTCTTCAATTTTGGTCCTCTTAGGCAGTAGCCACGATTGGTACTTTTCTTTCTTTTCATTCAGGTAAAAATTCACAATATTGCCCAAAAATTTGCCACACTTTCTTAGCCCCCATATAATTTTCAATTTACTTCAATGGAACTCTCACCATAAAAAATTACTCAGTCAATAAAATGTACCAGAACAATAACATTTCACCTTAGATATAACTTATGCCAGGCATTAAAAAGAAAATTGTTGGAAAACATATATTGTCGTTAATTTTTGATGAAATAACCGACTAATAAAAAAAAAAACTCTTTTTTTATAATAATACAAGTAAGGAAGGTTATGTTCGGGTGTAACCGAACATTACATACTCAGTTGAGAGCTATGGTGACAACATAAGGGAAAATAACCATGTAAGAAAATGAACCGAAGGTAATCCTGGAATGTGTTTGTATGACATGTGTATCAAATGAAAGGTATTAAAGAGTATTTTATGAGGGAGTGGGCCATAGTTCTATAGGTGGACGCCATTTAGGGATATCGCCATAAAGGTGGATCAGGATTGATTCTAGAATTTGTTTGTATGGTATGGGTATCAAATGAAAGGTGTTAATGAGAATTTTAAAAGGGAGTGATCCTTAGTTCTATAGGTGGACGCCTTTTCGAGATATCGCCATTAAGGTGGACCAGGGGTGACTCTAGAATGTGTTTGTACGATATGGGTATCAAATTAAAGGTATTAATGAGGGTTTTAAAAGGGCGTGGGGCTTAGTTCTATAGGTGGACGCCGTTTCGAGATATCGCCATAACGGTGGGCTAGGGGTGACTCTAGAATTCCTTTGTGCAATATGGGTATCAAACGAAAGGAGTTAATGAGTATTTTAAAAGGGAGTGGGCCTCAGTTCTATAGGTGGACGCCTTTTCGAGGTATTGCCATAAAGGTGGACCAGGGGTGACTCTAGAATGCGTTTGTACAATATGGGTATCAAATGAAAGGTGTTAATGAGTATTTTAAAAGGGAGTGGGCCTTAGTTCCATAGGTGGACGCCGTTTCGAGATATCGCCATAACGGTGGGCCAGGGGTGACTCTAGAATTCCTTTGTGCAATATGGGTATCAAACGAAAGGAGTTAATGAGTATTTTAAAAGGGAGTGGGCCTTAGTTCTATAGGTGGACGCCTTTTCGAGGTATCGCAATAAAGGTGGACCAGGGGTGACTCTAGACTTTGTTTGTACGATATGGGTTTCAAATGAAAGGTGTTAATGAGTATTTTTAAAAGGGATTGGGCCTTCGTTCTATAGGTGTTCACCTTTTCGAGATATCGCCATAAAGGTGGACCAGGGGTGACTTTAGAATATGTTTGTACGATATGGGTATCAAATGAAAGGTGTTAATGAGTATTTTAAAAGGGCGTGGGGCTTAGTTCTATAGGTGGACGCCTTTTCGAGATATCGCCATAAAGGTGGACCAGGGGTGACTCTAGAATGAGTTTGTACGATATGGGTATCAAATTAAAGGTATTAATGAGAGTTTTAAAAGGGAGTGGTGGTAGTTGTATATGTGAAGGCGTTTTCCAGATATCGACCAAAATGTGGACCAGGGTGACCCAGAACATCATCTGTTGGATACCGCTAATTTATTTATATATGTAATACCTGCCAAGATTTTAAGGGTTTTTTATTTCGCGCTGCAGAACTTTTTCATTTTCTTCTACTTAATATGGTAGGTGTCACAACCATTTTATAAAGATTTTTTTAAAGTTATATTTCGCGTCAATAAAACAATCCAATTACCTTACCATGTTTCATCCCTTTTTTCGTATTTGGTATAGAATTATAGCATTTTTTTCATTTTTCGTAATTTTCGATATCGAAAAAGTGGGCGTGGTCATAGTCGGATTTCATTCATTTTTCATACCAAGATAAAGTGAGTTCAAATAAGCACGTGAACTAAGTTCATTAAAGATATGTCGATTTTTGCTCAAGTTATCGTGTTAACGGCCATGCGGAAGGACAGACGGATGACTGTGTATAAAAACTGGGCGTGGCATCAACCGATTTCGCTCATTTTCACAGAAAACAGTTAACGTCATAAAATCTATGCCCCTGCCATATTTCAAAAGGATTGGTTAATTTTTGTTCGACTTATGGCGTTAAAAGTATCCTAGACAAATTAAATGAAAAAGGGCGGAGTCACGCCCATTTTGAAATTTTCTTTTGTTTTTGTATTTTGTTGCACCATATCATTACTGGTGTTGAATGTTGACATAATTTACTTATATACTGTAAAGGTTTTTTGTTAAAATTTTACTTAAAAAAATTTTTTTTTTAAAGTGGGCGTGGTCCTCCGATTTTTCTAATTTTTATTAAGCGTACATATAGTAATAGGAGTAACGTCCCTGCCAAATTTTATCATGATATCTTCAACGACTGCCAAATTACAGCTTGCAAAAGTTTTAAATTACCTTCTTTTAAAAGTGGGCGGTGCCACGCCCATTGTCTAAAATTTTACTAATTTTCTATTCTGCGTCATAAGTTCAACTCATCTACCAAGTTTCGTCGCTTTATCTGTCTTTTGTAATGAATTATCGCACTCTTTCGGTTTTTCGAAATTTTCGATATCGAAAAAGTGGGCGTGGTTATAGTCCGATATAGTTCATTTTAAATAGCGATCTGAGATGAGTGCTCAAGAATCTACATACCAAATTTCATCAAGATAACTCAAAATTTACTCAAGTTATCGTGTTAACGGACGGACGGACGGACATGGCTCAATCAAATTTTTTTTCGATCCTGATTATTTTGATATATGGAAGTCTATATCTATCTCGTTTCCTTCATATATGTACAACCAACCGTTATCCAATCAAACTTAATATACTCTGTGAGCTCTGCTCAACTGAGTATAATTAATAACGGCTAGATATTTCGATCGGTTGTACAACACTATGTAAAATATATGAAAATAAAAATTTCTTCTCGCCTAGCATAGCTTATAGCGAGGACTCTGCCGTGAGCCCAACACTTTTAAAACTTCTACAAAGAAATTCTATGCATTACTTCTCGTTTGGTACGTTGATATTTAAATCTCTCTCACCCAGCACCCCAGCGGGTTAGGGGGTCAGAATATACCCGCGGTAGGTATACCTGTCGTAAGAGGCGACTAAAATACCAGATTCAAGGAACTGTGTAGCGCAACCCTTCTGGTTGCCAGCGCAATATACAGCCGACGACAGACGAGGCTCTGGCGACCCAAGCTCCTCATGGAACTTAGGGGTGGGGAGGGAGGGATGATGGCCTGAAGGTGTAATGTGGCCTTATAAATCGCTCCCGAGATGGTCGGGCTGACACCTATTGGGCTATTGTGGTGTTAAGCCACGCAAGGTAATTGAAAACTAAGTATCTTGACACAAGAAATATTTTAACTCGAACACAGAAGGAAGAGATTTGATTTCGGAAGAAATGTTTTGTATAAAATTATTCCCGGAGGTGCTAGCAGAACCCCTGAGGCCTGGGATCAAAACTCACACTTACTGAATCTAGGCTTTGATATGAAATTTAAACGTTAAGGGAAAATGTATGCATCTATAAAAATAGCACTAACAAAATTGCCTAGTTTCATTTACGATTTACTGAGTTTTCCACATACATAGTTCGGCAACACCAGAACGCAAATTTTGAACCGTTTCTTACTAAAACCTAACTGCACTATACATTTTATTTCATTGCAATCAACAACATAATGCTAGAAACCAGAGCTTTGTGACCAAAACTAGGTTCACAATGTTTGGTTGGTGAAAAACATAGACTTATCCTATGTCAAAATATAGTACCATTTTTGGTTGCATGCACATATATTTGTTTGTTCAGCTTGAATTAAAGGAAAGTCTTCACTATGTTTAGTAAAATTTTATATGGAAACATCCTAAAATTTTGTATTTTATACTAATGAAATAAAACAAAAACTTGGTCCTTTTTTTCGATGAATTTTGGTCCCAAATGAAAACATGGTGTGGCAACCGTGTTCGCTTTACAGAAAATGTCTCGCTTGTAGATACGAGGTTAACGAATAAACGGGACGATGTGTATATGCATATTATGCATGATAAGTTTCTACATATGTATATTGTAATTTATTCTGTGAAAGTACATAATGTAAACAAATATGTATAGCAATAGGCAACACTTTTTTACTATTATCTTTACTTATTTTCGCTTACAATTCTTTATTTTTCAGTTTTGCCTTTTTCTATACAACAGCTGTTGTGTGGTTATTTCGATGTAACCACCTACTTTTGTGGGTAAAAAATTATCCGGATACTTTCGCTGGTAGAATACCAAAAGGGTGTAAAAGTTGCCACATGATTTCGTTACCGTGGTGAAGAATATTGTTACCACACTAGAATCGGGGCGTTACTGGCATATTGCGATGGACCCATTTCGAAAACCGCCAACGTAATCATCATCAGGCAATTTTGTAATGTTATCAAAGGTTTCACCGGGATTCGAACCGTGAATCACATGGTGAAACTGCAGTAGCCTTTAACCACTAGGCCATCCTGCTGGTATTTATTTTCATGCTTAATTCAGTTTTTCTCATTTATACACTAACAACACAATTGAGACATTTTGTCTCTATATTGATTTGTGTGCCATGTAGATTTGTTTTTGTAAAGTTCTTCTTCGTTGCGAATGAGAAGCTTTGTAAACTCGGAATCCCGGTGAAACCTTTGATAACATTACAAAATTGCCTGATGATGATTACGTTGGTGGTTTTCGAAATGGGTCCATCGCAATATGCCAGTAAATGTTTCTTTCTTTTCAGTTTCTCTTAGAAAACATAATAATTGAAATTCAATTATTATAAGCCGGTGTTAAGCTCATGAATTCTTAAATATAAGTATAAACTGGACACATCATTAAAACAAACATACATATATAAGCGCTTTAATTAAAAAATTTAGTAAAATTTCAACTTAAGTCCTGCAGTTAAAATTCGGGTCGCACGTGTCGATAGCGGTATGTTTGTTTTAATGGTGTGTTCAGTTTATACTTATATTTAAGAATTTATGAGCTTATAATAATTGAATTTCAATTATTATGTTTTCTAAGAGAAACTGAAAAGAAAGAAACATTTACTGGCATATTGCGATGGACCCATTTCGAAAACCGCCAACGTAATCATCATCAGGCAATTTTGTAATGTTATCTAGGTTTCACCGGGATTCGAACCGTGAATCACATGGTGAAACTGCAGTAGCCTTTAACCACTAGGCCATCCTGCTGGTATTTGTTTTCATGCTTAATTCAGTTTTTCTCATTTCTACACTAACAACACAATTGAGACATTTTGTCTCTATATTGATTTGTGTGCCATGTAGATTTGTTTTTGTAAAGTTCTTCTTCGCTACGAATGAGAAGCTTTGTAAACTCGGAATCCCGGTGAAACCTTTGATAACATTACAAAATTGCCTGCTGATGATTACGTTGGTGGTTTTCGAAATGGGTCCATCGCAATATGCCAGTAAATGTTTCTTTCTTTTCAGTTTCTCTTAGAAAATATAATAATTGAAATTCAATTATTATAAGCCGGTGTTAAGCTCATGAATTCTTAAATATAAGTATAAACTGAACACACTATTAAAACAAACATACATATATAAGCTTTTTAATTTAAAAATTTAGTAAAATTTCAACTTAAGTCATGCAGTTAAAATTCGGGTCGCACGTGTCGATAGCGGTATCAAAAGACGCGTATTTGCGTCAAGATTCAGAATCCGAAAGCAGAAACTATATTTTTTATCTCGTTTAAAAGTTATTCGCGGAAAACCCGTCGATACTATTTTCGATTTTTTCGTTGTTGCAATTAAACAAACGAAAACAAATGAAGGTGGTGAATAGTGTTACCAGCTCCACAACAATTACTTTTTATCTTGGTATAAGGTGGTGGCACGTCGACATAAATGCAAGCAAACATACCCTATCAATGTATTTTGATTTTGTAAAACTTTTTGACGGGTTTGTTTGGAGGTGAGTTTTTATGTTAGTTTTCTTGTTGTCGGTGTCGGATCGGTTAAGGGTAATTTTTTTAAAGGTGTTCTACGCAGAAGTACTGTGCATGGCGTAGCCGGTGTTGGATCAGCTAAGGGTTGTTTTTTTAAAGTGCGTCCGAAGGCCGCCTACGCAGAAGGACATCACCGTGGCGGTAGCCACGGTTATACCACACACCCGGACTTGGCATGGCATAGCCCAGGGTTATTTTTTTAAGCGCGGCCGAAGGCCGCCTATGTAGAAAGGTGTTCTACGCAGAATTACTGTGCATGGCCACCAAAAAAGAGCTTTTTCAATTTTTTGGTAAATAAAGACTAAAAAATTTAAAGATATATATGCATCAGATAAAATGTATTTTTATAAGATATTTTTTGGTTTTTTAATTTTTGAAATCCATCCACTTGTTTCGGAGATATTTTGATTTGAAAAATCCACAATTTCGCCTTTTGACATGGAATTTGTTTGGGGGTAACCTTTCATTTGCACCGAAATAGAAAAATACCATTGGAGTCAGCATAAAAATCTCTATAAAGTCCGATTTTTAATTTTTTTGACAATTGTATGCTGCACTTAAGCCCCTTTTTCTAAATTCTTATCATGAAAAATTTTAATATTTACTTAAAACTCTCGTGTTCCGTTAAATTAAATACATTAATTTCAAATTATTCAGAGAATTACAAAAACAAAATACATTGATAGTGTATGTTTGTTTGAATTTATGTCGACGTGCCAACACCTTATAATGTTCTACCAAGATAAAAAGATATGGTTGCGGAGCTGGCAACACTATTCACCACCTTCATTTCCCTGCAAAATTGTTGGATTACGTGTTCCATTTTCTTCATGTTGGAGTACTCTAACAATACTCCTTTGCAATGCGTTTGCAGAACACCATCAGCACATTTTTTGTATGAATACAGATTAGTTTTGGAATACTCCTATACTCCCTGTAATCGTTGGTCCTTAATTTGGCAAATTTAACGCGTACAATACAAAAACTCCGTTTCATTGGATATGCGATGTGTACGCTGTGCGTTTATTTTGCTGTGTCTTCTCTGGTTGCTAGAGTTGGGTCGTTTCGTTCTGAACTTGTTCAATTGACCGGGTCTCTCAACTGAACTAGATCTTCGATTTCGGTTCTATTTGTTCTTTTAGTTCATTTGTTCCTTTAGTTCGTTTTATCTAATGTTATTCTTTCTCACTTCTCGTTCGCGAACATTGTAAATTCATACATACGCAGAAATTCTGAGCACGAATGTCGATGATGCCACTTACACTAAAGATATGTGGGGTCATCTTTGTGTGTGGCACTGCTACAACAATATATGTATGGACTAATTATGAAAAACATCTTTTGCAAGAAACTAATTACATTTATTAAACTTGAAAAGATCATATTTACAATTTGTGTCTGTACTCTTTCCATTTCCTGGATCTTCCGAAATTTGTAACTTTTTTGAAGTTAATTAAACATATATGTATATATTAACTTATTTATTCATAAAACATCTAAATATACCTACACAAAGCATTGCTGCATACACACTCTCGTCTATACTTGTTGGCTTTTTTCGCGGGTGCAAGCAGCAGTGAACAAATTTGCTTGAAAACAAAAAAGAACAGATGAACAAAAGAACAACTTGTTCGTTCATCAGAAAAAGAACTAAAGAATCGAATCTCTGAAATGAACGAAAAAGCAAACTCTACTGGTTGCTGACCAACGATTAATTCGAATTAGTCATGTACAAACAGAGCAAGCTCACAGTGTCAAAAATTGTATATTATATTTTCACATGAATTCAAAGTAACGGGAAAGTACATATGTGTATGTTTTTCCGACTTCAATTTTACATTGTGGAAACAAATAGAATATAATAGAATAAGCGAATTATGTATTTACATAAACGTATATATGAATGTATGAGTAAACTTCAAATGAATTATAAATGTATAGTGCTATGTTCATGTGTGTATAGGTACGTTTGATACCACATAAAGCGAATGATCGAATGTAAGAATGCAAAATGATAGGTCGCAATAGATTATAAGCGTGTGAGCATATTGTGGTATAGGGTAAATGAGACGTTCTGCGACATTCCCACCCCCGTGAATCACCACGATTCACTAACTTCAGACCACGTCCAGAACGGCTAATTGGACACTGCTCGGCGTTTCACCCCTGTTGTTGTTCGCACCTCAACTTGTCTTATTTCACCATCTCGGCCAGGGTATAACTCCTCTACAACACCGCGACACCATTCCCTTCGTACTACGTTGGGATCACATATGAATATCAGGTCTCCTTTGCTTATCGGGTTTCTCCTTTGGCACCATTTGACACGACGGGTCAGTGTTGGAAGATACTCTGCTATCCAACGTTTCCAAAAATGATCTCTTAACTGTCGAGCGATCCGCCACTGCTATCGTAAAGCGTAAGTATCAGTCAATACTTCGTCTACTCCAGGCGTCTGTGAAATGTTAGGCGATAGCAACAAAAAATCGTTTGGCGTTAAGGGTTGTTCTTGCTGTGCATCGATGGGCAAATGTGTTAATGGACGGGAGTTGACAATGTTTTCCGCCTCGATCAAAAAACAGTTAAGGGTATGTTCTCTTGGTGCAACTTCTTTGACAGTTTGACGTAAAAATTTCTTCACGGATTGCACCAATCGTTCCCAAGCTCCTCCTTCAGCTAGGTTAAACGGCGAGTTGAAAACCCATTCAACACCCCGATTCGATAATTCGCCCTGTACCCTTTCGCAATCGAAGACTTTGGTGAATCGTTTTGCTTCGTTATTAACGCCAACGAAATTTTTTCCGTTATCTCATCGGATCCTTAAGGGCACACCTCTACGGTTTATGAAATTTCTTATGACCGCTATACAAGAGTCGGTGCTTAGATCATGAACTATTTCCAAATGAACCGCTCTTATAGTAAGGCAAGTAAAGAGAGCCACCCACCTTTTTTCAGTGCTGCGTCGAACAGTGACGTTTAATGGACCGAAATAGTCTAGGCCAGTGTACGTAAATGGCCTAACGTATGGTGTAAGACGGTCGACAGGAAGAGGTCCCATTAGCGGAGGCACAGGGTTTGTTTTTCGAATGCGGCAGACTTGGCAACTAGCGACAACGCTACGTAAAACACTCCTTAGACGTGGTACCCAATAATTGTTTCGTACGGCACATAATGTTGCTTCGGTGTTTTGGTGCCCCATGACCTCATGATGATGCATTATAACAAATTTCGTGAAAACGTGTGTTGACGGCAATATTATGGGATGTCTCGTGTTCACTGGTAACCAACCGGCAGCTTCGATGCGCCCTGATACACGTAAGATCCCTTCTTCGTCGAGATATGGCAAGAGCTGTAGCAAAGAACTTTGACGAGATATTTCTTGCCCACTACGAATTTGCTGTATTTCCATCCCGAAAGCTTCGTTTTGAACAATGCAGTGTAATAGACGTTACGCGGCTTCCAAGTCGCTGACAGTAAAACCATAGCAATTATTTCGTTTTTCAACTTGGCGGCGACAAATTTTGGTAAACAAGATCACCCAGGCTGTAGTTCTTATCAACCTGGTGAGAGAAGAAAAATTAGTAAAATTTATAAATTTGCAACTTACAACGTTCAATGCGTATTGCGGCCGAAGCTCATCATTGACGTGGTCAAGGTAAATTTCCCCAATGTCTTCAGAGGGCCATTCACTTTCTGGTTGGCGCAGAAATGAGGGGCACTTTACCCAGCGACTGTTCTGATCAAATATTATTTTGTGATTAACTCGCGTAGCTTCATCAGCTACGTTTTCATTTGTAGGTATCCATCTCCAATTATTTAAATTTGTGGCATTTAGGATTTCGGAAATCCTATGTTGAACAAATGGCTTGTATCTTCTTGTTTCGCTTCGAATCCAGTTTATGACAGTTTTTGAGTCACTCCATATGAAAAACTGGTTAATGACTACTTCGTGTTCTTCACTAACGGTTTGCATAAGTCGAGTTCCTAGGACTGCTGCCTGGAGTTCTAGGCGTGGTACGGTGAGAGGCTTTATTGGAGCACATTTGGACTTTGCGCTGACGAAGGCGACACTAATTTCATCGTAATGGTTGTTTGCTCTCCAGTAGGCAACAGCGGAGAATGCGGTCTCGCTGGCGTCTACAAAGACATGCAGCTGCAATTCCTCTGGTTTACCAATGGTAAAGTAAAATCGTGGAACGTGATATGCTGTCACTGCTGGTAATTGTTTACGCCATTTTTCCCATCTTGTCAGGCAATGGCTCATCCCAATGCGTTTTTTTACGCCACGTTTCGCGCATTAGCAGCTTCGCACCAATGTCGTAGTGACTAATGAACCCTAGTGGATCAAATATTGACATGACCACACTAAGAAGCTCTCTTTTGGTTGGTGGTCTGTCACCTTTAATAACAGTTGCATTTACTTTGTGAAATTTCAATACGAAGTTAAAACAATCTATAATTGGCTGCCCATGAAGACCAAGCACCTTTTCCAATAATATACCTTCTTTTATACCCATGGTTTTTGTTTGATCCACGCCGTCCAAAGCGGTGACAACCTTAGCGGAGCTCGATGTAAAATTCCGTAGCTCGAAGCCAGCGTTTAAATGTATATCTCGTACCTTTGTTGCAACGGCGATAGCTTCATTTTCGGTGTCGAAGCTGTCAACAAAATCATCATTAATATAGCTTTTACTGCACGGGTTGCGTATGGATCTTCAACATTATATTCAAGCGCATTTCGCGTCTTTACGTATTGTGCCGCGCAAGGCGAGCAAGCAGCTCCAAATGTCATCACACACATCTCATACACATCTGGCGAATTTTTGTTCTCACCATCTCTCCATAAGAAACGCTGGGCACTTCTGTCTTCTGGACGTATCAGCACTTGGTGAGACATTTCTTTGATATCACCGCACACGCCCACGGCACGTTCACGAAAATGGAAAAGAATTGACGGTAAAAATTTGTATTCCTGTGGGCCTTTCAGCAGATAGCGATTTAGGGATACACCATTGACTTCCGCAGCAGCGTCAAAAACTATTCGTATCTTGTTTGGTTTATTCGCGTTCACCACTGCAAAGTGTGGTAAGTACCATGTTCGAGGCGTTATCGAAGCGGCAGCAAGTGGTGTCAGCTTACGGGCATACCCTTTCTCGACGTATGAGGATATCATAAGTTTATATGCCGAAGCAAAACTTTCGTCCCGACTCATGCGTTTTTCAACGCTTTCCAGTCTCTTCAGCGCCATATTGTAACTGTTTGGCAAATAAACTTCGTCTTTCCTCCATATTAGTCCGGTTTGAAACCTTCCATGGACGCGGCTGGTTGTATATTCTAATATGGCTCTTGCTCGAACATCGTCTTTACATTCAACGGGCGTGGCAGCGCGTACGCCAAAACTTTCAATTTCAAAAAATTTAGCAACCATGTTGTGCAGTGTATCATCAGCGCTTCTATCTACATGTAAATATATGAACGGCTCAGGCGGACGTAGGCTAGTTGGACCAAACACTACCAACCCCAGGTCTGTATTGGCGGCGTACGGTCCATTCTTTCGCATGGCGATAGTCGTGGATGCAATTCCCAAGTGGCAGTTATCTATGCCGATGAGCAACTTTGGAACAGCGCCAGATTGTGGCTGTATAGGAAACTGATGTTTCGTATCACAAAGCAGGTCGGCGTGACTAAGGCTTTGTGTTGGTAACTGAAGATTTTCGACGGCGTAAACGTTGCGCATCTTAAACTTCTTTTTCACACTTGCGCCGCTTATGTATAGGTCTACTAGGGTCGTTGGCTCTTGTACGGCATGTCCACCAAACCATTGTACGTTGAGACTGTGTGGTTGTCCACGTAGATTTAATTGCTCGGCAAGGCTTTTGTCGATCATAGTGATAGATGAGCCTTTATCCAAAAGGGCATACGTATCGATTTTTTTCTGTCCTCCATATACTCTTACTGGAAGAATACGGAAGAGGAGTTTATGTTGTTTCGTACTGATGGCGCAGCTTAATACTGTAGCTCCATTTTCGCTAGACTGGTGGCTATTCATTTGCACTACTGGTGGGGACTGATTTATTACTACAGGCGTTGAGGCCTTCTTTGATGACGATGACGATGATGTTTTTGTTTGAGCTGGCTTGTTCTCGTGAAGGAGCTTGTTATGAATGCGGCTGCATCCGTCGATAGCGCAAGCTGTATTGAGGCATGCAAAACACAAAGGGCGGGATTTGACTTCAGCCCATCTTTCGTTCACGGAAGCTTCAATGAGACATTTACAGTCATAGGGCTTATGTTGGCTCTGGCATATCGGACATTTCTTCCGTGGCTGTTTGTCATCTACATGGAGCAGTACTCGGCGTTTTGTATCACGGGCGACAAAGTGGTTTTCATCATGTATCGAACAAATAATATCGGCAAGTGAACTTACCCAATCGCTGAAATGCACTGTGGTGGCGCGCGGCTATATGGTGTTGGCATACCTCCCCCATTCAATGCGCTTGCTCATTGGAAGTTTGGAGATCAAATCATCGAGTAGTGTCGGATTGGCTAAATGATGGTCGGCGTTCGCTGATTGCAAGAAGGCACAAATGTTTTTTACCTTAGTCGCGAATGGAATCAACTTGTTTAACGCGTTTTCAGGAAATGGCGCAATTTCCCTTACTTGCATCAGCTGGCTACGGATGAGCTGCTCTGGATGACCGAATCTACATTTCAATTGCTCTATTATGCAATTTACATTGTTTGGGTGTATCAATAAGAACTTCACAGTTTCGCGCGCATCACCCTTCAAACACTTTTGTAAACGTTGGTTGTTGTCGAAGTTCGTGTAGCCATACGTTGACGTAGATTCGGTAAATGCAGTGTAAAATATTGGCCACTCTTCAGGGCGACCACTCTTCTAGGCATAAAGGCTGTTTGCGATGAATACGACGTATGTGCGTTGGCGTTAGAAGGCGGCATATATAAATCCGGCGAATGCCTTACGAATGCATCGTTGACATGAAATGCGCTATATATATTGTTGGCTGTACTATAAATCATTGGCTGCGGCGTGGTATCATAACTAGGGTGAGAAATTGGCTGGCTTAAATTCGGCTGCGTGGCTAACAGAGGTGCTTGCGTCGACGGAAGCAGTGCTGGCTGCGACTGCTCGACTACGCTGCTGGCGTATGTGACTGCGGAGCTACCGCTTCTCCGAAGAGCTGCTCTAAGGGACTCGTTTTGCAGGTCACGATCCCTGAGCTGTACCTGCGTGGCTTGTAATTGGATTTCAAGCAATGCAAGTCGTTGTTCCATAGCGTGAAAATCAAATACATTGTGGGATGACATACCCGGCGTGGCATTTCCAGAAGCTTTGGCAACTTCGGCATTGTTGGCAACAGAAGTGTGAACGTCAATATGAGTGGGACTTGCCATGGCTACAGAAACACTTATAATTTCTCCTGATTCCTCTGTAATTGCCTGAAAAGGAACAGAATTAGTTTTGAACGTGATTGGGCTGGTATATTGGTAATTCAGGCGAGGAATCCTCCTTCTTGGAGTACGTAACATTGGTTTAATTTAACACGAACTTCCCAATAAGAACAAAGGTATGGCGTTGTGTAGTTTGAAGAAACAAATTCGACCGAAAACTTCAGCAAAATTCATGCAAACTTGTTAAGATCCAAAGCGAGTAAACTTGCGGAATCCAAAGCAAGCAAAATTGGCAAAGATAGCAAAATAAAGTTGGCGAACTTATACTTTAACAAGCAAAATAAAATTGTAATCTTTGGACCTTAATTTGGCAAATTTAACGCGTACAATAAAAAAACTCCGTTTCATTGGATATGCGTTGTGTACGCTCTGCGTTTATTTTGCTGTGTCTTCTCTGGTTGCTGACCAACGATTAATTCGAATTAGTCATGTACAAACAGAGCAAGCTCACAGTGTCAAAAATTGTATATTATATTTTCACATGAATTCAAAGTAACGGGAAAGTACATATGTGTATGTTTTTCTGACTTCAATTTTACATTGTGGAAACAAATAGAATATAATAGAATAAGCGAAGTATGTATTTACATAAACGTATATGTGAATATATGAGTAAACTTCAAAAGAATTATAAATGTATACGTGCTATGTTCATGTGTGTATAGGTACGTTTGGTACCACATAAAGCGAATGATCGAATGTAAGAATGCAAAATGATAGGTCGCAATAGATTATAGAGCGTGTGAGCGTATTGTGGTATAGGGTAGATGAGACGTTCTGCGACACTCCCAAAGGAGTATTCCTTACATTATTTATGGAGTACTCGCGTTTTTTGAAGGGAATTTCGGAATGCGGGATCTTAGCCCATTTGTTTATGTTCCCCACCTGTATGGCTCCGCATTGGCAAGTTCTAGCCATCATCCCGTCGGAAAGATCCTGAGCCAGATAAACAATATTGCATGTAAATGCAACAACAATGATTTGAGCCAGATAAATCCAGATCGAAGTCTGGTTCAATTTGTGAGCCAGATAATTTGTTAATTTCTTATCTTAGTTTGGCAACGCTAACTTTAATAAACCTAATTTTTTCAAAAACAGATGGCTTTGCTGGCCTTTAAATGAAATAAAACGGCGAAATCTGCCTATCAAAATTCATATGTACAAAAACATCACGACTTCTGCTTCCCAAGTCTCTCAAATAATCCAGAGCATTCCCGTGAGAATGGAGGGTGATACGGTGCTAGAAAACTCACTGGATGATGTCTTCTGTGAATACAAGTAGATCCAGTGAAACGTGCTCCAGATACTGATAGAAATTTGACATGCCAATGCAACAGTCTGGGATCAACAGGTTGGCTTGATTTGGTTTTTGTGGAAAATTATTGACAGCATACCCCTTTTTTTTGATAAAAATTAGGCCGTTTTTTTCAGTGCGAGTTTCAACTCCAGTTAAAGTTGATTGGAGTTTAACCCTGCCACTTCGGCCGTTTAAGCTGTGATGACCAGCAAATTTTATGTTATCGAAAAAGTTATTCTGAAATAGTGCGTATGTGTTTTGAATGTCACAATAGTGTACACTGGCTGTCAAGAAAACTCACGCAGTTTTTATCAGTGAGTTTTCATGTTTTGAGTTTTGCTTTACAGAATCACAATTTCAAATTTACACAATTTCTTGTGTACACTTTAAAACTCACAGATAGTGAATAAGGCCCTGGGTTATTCCACCATGTTCTCCCATGCCCTAAAGCCCCGTCACAAAAGCACTTTATCATATGCATGCGTTTAACTCAATCTTAAGCATTATGAGTTGATTGCACGTATTTTTATAGAGAACGGTAAAATGAGTGACTCTGCCTCCATCGACATGAAAAAGTAGCCAACATGCAGCTTTTGTTGCTAGCAAAGGATAAGAAGAAGAATTTTATAATTGCTTTGGCTAAGGGTGAAGCTCCAACGAAATCGCCGATAGACTAATGTACTTTGATGTATTTAAATTTAAATGACTTAAACTGAAGTATCTGTTTCTGTTACATGATCGGAAAAAATAACTACAATTTACTCAATTTGGTTAATGAACAATGTGTTCATTTACATAATCCATTTTACAATAATAGCAAAATAAGTAGGACATATAGTAACATTTTGACACATTGCAAGAAAGCAATAGATTGTCTTGGCGAAGTTTCAACAAAATTCGACTATATCTTCATTTTTGGAATACTTTACATAATCAAGAGCCAAAGCAAGGAGCGAGTTATCCGCGAGATATACCTAAAAAGGAATGTTATGGTCCTCTTGGGAGAGTCACCCTTGGAACGTACCAGTTGGCTAGTGATAGGAAAAAGGTAGGATTCACCCCCACTCATGTCTGCCTGGGGTGGTTAAAACAATTTTTGTTAATTTCGCGCAGGTGGCATCGCGAAAGAATCCAATGGTGTGGAAAAATTCCCAATAACGGCAACCACCATGGCGTAATTATGCAAGGTGACAGCTGACTTGTAGTTTTTATACGATTTAACACTTCACCTTTCAGCGCGGTGCGATTTTGACATTGGTCCACCGGTTCACAAAAACAAAGTATATGGAACTTTTAATGATGGCCGCAGGAATATCACTGCGACTACCACCTCGTAGGCAACCACAGTTAAATCATGCGATTTATTGGCTCCGTTCCACTGCGCAGTCGCAATAATAGTATGAAATTTGCTAGAATGCCATGGTCAGTTGGCGTTTGGACAAAGAAAAAGAATGGTGCTTGATTTTGATGTGTGCCGGAAAAAACCTAAAGAGGGCGGGAGGAAAAAGTAAATTAGCTTAGAACTTGTGCACGAGAAGATTAGCTGAGGCGACGACGGACGTACATTCCAATGTGTTTATAATTAATTTTCGTTTAAAGTGAAATTCCAATTGTGCGAAAATAGAAAATCGAGTGTGTTCTACTTCGGCTGGGCGTTGCCTCGCTGCTTACGCTCGCTTCATTGGAGAAAATCGCCTTTCGTTTTCAAAGGATACAAAACATAAAATTCTGTAGCGGGTGGTTGTGGTGTTTTCAGTGGTCAATTACACAAGGAAGTTGAAATAAACTTTTGTAAAAAGTTTGTATTCACGATTGGCAAAACTTGAAGAAAAAAAGGGATGCGCAGTGGCTTATGGAGATTAAGTGCGACAAAGCTATTGTCGCCATTGTTATAGTGAATTACCAATGAAAAGCAGTGGAAAAGATTAATATGAGTTAAATTATGCATAATGCGTACAAAATTAATGGTAAAATTTATGCAAAATTTGATAGGGTACATACAAATTTTATAAGGGTGACAACGGCCACCCATTCGATTTGATTTTGTTTAAAAAGTTGCAGGAAGGCCCTGGCTTCTCGCGCTGATAACAACACGATAACAACATCGCACGCCAAAACCGCGCGCTACCGCTACCACCATTGATCGCGCAACCGCGCGTTAACACCATCACTGTGTGCAACACCACGCGCCACCATCGGCAGCGCCTACCAAACCCGCAACATCCACCAGGCTTACCACCAGCACCAGCTACAACAACAACAGCAGGGCCGCTAAACATAGGCCTGCTGCAACACCAGCTTGTACAACAACAACAGCAGGGCCGCTAAATATAGGCCTGCTGCAACACCAGCTTGTACAACAACAACAGCAGGGCCGCTAAACATAGTCCTGCTGCAACACCAGCTTGAACAACAACAACAGCAGGGTCGCCGAATATAGGCCTGCTGCAACACCACCAGCTTTACCCACACCAACAGCAGGGCCGCCGAACATAGGCCTGCTGTAACAGCACCAGCTTCAACAACATCGACGGTTGAAGATTCCAAACCAAATTTGATCGTAGGAGAATTTAAAAATCACAGAAAAGAAAATTTAATATTTAAAATTATAGAAAGTAGTATACAAACTAGATTAAAGCAAATTACACACATACATTTACATTAGCATATGCTCATAAGCATAAACATTTAAAAATACATTCAATTCATTTCACTAGCATTATGAATGCGCTCCTTTAGACAAAGCGCTTTGAGAATGCCCTACGCCCATTAATTTTTGTATTCCTTAATTGAATAATATGAAACATATTATATAATACTATTTTTATAAATGATTTGACATATATTTACCTTATTTAGGCTATTCTATTTGTGATTCAAATGTGACTCAGGAACGTAGCAAAACCAATCTTGTTTACCACGTTCAATGAGTCCCAGGTGAACATATAGGGCTATAAGAAATAATTAAAGTTTACGAATCAAAATAACGGTAAATTGATACATAAATGTCAAAAGCGTGTATAAGTGCGCTCTTTTGTTTAATTGAAGTTAGAAGTATAACCAAAAATTAAGGAAAATAAGAAAAAGGTATTAGAAAAAAAGAAAAAATTTTTCGAAATTTTCTTTCCCTTTCCTAAAGTTCGGGTCTTTTGATATACGCTCAAATAGAATTCACAAATATATATAACGACACGTTCGTACCCAGAAAGCGTCTTTAAGTTGCATAAAGAAATGAGTCAAATGTGACTCATTAACTATTTCCAATACGCTATTATGAGTCACATATGACTCATCGAACAGGGAAGTTGTTAATAAACTTCCATGAAAACTTTTTTTGAACTTCTAGTTTTTTTGCAATTGATCTGAAAATCTAAATTAAAGCGTAGTAAAAAAAATAAAATATAGTAGGATAATGGAGTGATAGCACTATTCAGATAAACTAACATAAACTACAATAAAATCAACTAAATGTTCAAATACCATATGAACTAAAATAAAATAAAATAAAATAAAATGAGATAAACTAAAATAATTAACACAAAAAAAAACTGTTACGGTCTGCTGTTATGGTCTACGGTTACGGTCCACTTGGAAGCGTTGTCGTGCGAACATACCTAGTGACTAGTGATGGGACCAAAAAGTTGCGATGCAAAAGTATCGAAAACAGGAAAGAAAAGATCTGCGATGACTAGCGAAAATTTTTGCAATGAGTTTCCGGCGGAAAAATAACCCAAGAAAGAAAAAAAGAAAAAATTTTTCGAAATTTTCTTTCACTTTCCTAAAGTTCGGGTCTTTTGATATACGCTCAAATAGAATTCACAAATATATATAACGACACGTTCGTACCAAAAAAGCGTCTTTAAGTTGTATAAAGAAGTGAGTCACATGTGACTCATGAACTCATTCCAATACGCTATTATGAGTCACATATGACTCATCGAACAGGGAAGTTGTTAATAAACTTCCATGAAAACTTTTTTTGAACTTCTAGTTTTTTGCAATTGATCTGAAAATCTAAATTAAAGCATAGTAAAATAAAATAAAATATAGTAAGATAATGGAGTGATAGCACTATTCAGATAAACTAACATAAACTACAATAAAATCAACTAAATATTCAAATACCATATGAACTAAAATAAAATTTAAAAAAATGAGATAAACTAAAATAATTAACCCAAAAAAAAACTGTTACGGTCTGCTGTTATGGTCTACGGTTACGGTCCACTTGGAAGCGTTTTCGTGCGAACATACCTAGTGACTAGTGATGGGACCAAAAAGTTGAGATGCAAAAGTATCGAAAACAGGAAAGAAAAGATCTGCGATGACTAGCGAAAATTTTTGCAATGAGTTTCCGGCGGAAAAAAAACCCAAGAGGTGGGAAAAAAATTGGGAAACAAAGATATAGAGCAGAAAAATTTGCAACAATCTTTTTTTAGTGAAAGTTTAAGTGCAGCTGCCGCCACCACCACAAAAGACCGCAGCCGCAACCGTTTGCCAGATCGAAAGATGGGAAGCAGGTGGTTAAACAAAACCAGGGGATAGATAAGCAAAGTCCGAAAATATACATATGTCTTTGCTCAACGACAACGCAGACAAAGAAACATTAAAATATATATAAAAAGAAAAGCTACATTCACCAGAAAAAAGGAAGCAATACACAAAACCGACAGCAGTGAAAAACCACCAATACTGACTTGTAAAAAGTAACAAGAACATCTGTACAAGCAGCCGTTTTGCAAAGACAAAATCCCAGTAGCAGGCATAAACGCAAAACCAAAAAAAAAAACATCACACAAAATGCTCAGATGGCAAAGCTAATCACGATTTTGCCACTTCTCCCCACAAATTTTTTGCATAATTTAAAACTTTCTTACGTCGTTCTTTATTTTCTGATTTCTTACTGTGTTCCTATTAATTGCACGCTGCTTGCCGTTTAACTGAGTCCCACGTACTTACCGACCACTGCTTTCCTCAACAGAAGACTCTTAAACCAACACCGCAGCCGATTGGGCAAATAACAAATATACCTGGAATAACTAAATTGTGTGAAGTAGACGTTTGAAACTGTACGCAAATTTGGCAATACATATGACTACTTCCTTTGTGACGGTCGTTTGTTAAGACAGGCATCCGGGTTTTACGGCAAGGTACCCCAAAACCCCCACAAACTCCATACGTAGCAGCATATGATACAACGCCAGCAACAAAAACAGCCACCACCAGTACGGCTAGACCGAGCGCAACAACCACCAACAGTACCAACACAGCGCGACTAAGACCGCGCGCCATAACCAACAACAGCGACAACTGCACCAGCAACAACAACATCACCAGTAACCACGCCGGCAGAGGCCCACGGTACGTACTCTGGCGGCTATGGAAGTACCAGCCATGTATAAACTTAGATATAATTAGTTAAAGAAACTCTAAGTAATACTCAGAGAGTTTTATAAAGCCCCGTTAAACTATTTCAAATGGGTCGATTTTTTTTCTCCCTTCCGAGGATTGTTTTAAGAAAGTTTCGAAGTTTTACGTTGGTTTCCATACACCTTTTTTTTGGACCGTCGAGTTTTGCGGATGGTTGAAGTTTTGTTAGAAGAAAAAAAGAAGGGGAATCAATGTTCGTTTTGAAATCCTTCGAAGAGTTGAATTGGCCAAACTCAGAAACTTGTGACTTTTCCAAGTAAGACTGCGAGATTTTCGTAAATTTTTTTTTTCAAGCATTAGATTTTCGGTAATGGCTTCGACATGGTTTGAAGACTTTCCTTTTCTGAAATTAAATGAAGTTTTTCTTTGAACACTGTCGAACTTCCAACGAAAATAAATAAGGGGAGATAATAACCGGAAGCTTTGCTATTAGTTTTCATTGTTATTTTCGTACCCACGGCTGTAAAGAATTCAACTTTCTTTCTATTCAATTTAATGAATTTATGATAAATCTTTGAAATAGTATATTATATTATGTAATGCTTTAACACACGCAAGCGCATCACGAACTCCATTTTGATAAATGTAAATTATAGACAAAATTTTTACACATTTGAATTTAATACGACTAAAGTATATACATAATATTATTATCATTAGTTATTATAAGGGCATAAGTTACGTAAAGGGTATAAGTACCAAGTAATAAATGTCTGTTGTGATCGTTAGGTTTTTTTTTTTTGAATTATCTAGTATGTCTTTAACAACTTAACTGACTATTTGTTAATTGAATCACACAACATTAGGCGTGGCAGTTACACACGTATGCACATAAATGTATGATTTTGAGTCTGGTTATATATCAAGTTGTATTTTTTTTCTATAAATCTTTTCGTGAGAGTTAAATCGAGATATATATTTTTTTCTCACTCTATTATCTTCAATATATACCCCAACCCATTTACATAAATACATTTCTATACATACACAAATTAACATAATTATTATAACATGCATACGAATAAAGATGTTATGAATTAAACTAAATTTACCAAAATAAATATAAAAACTGATTTTGATTAAAGAAATTGATATCAAAAATCCGAGCAAGCCTGCAAACTTGTAAATGGTTACGAAATCTCCAATACATATTAGTTTTAATTACATTATTACTACCTAATATTCCGTATTTTTCATACCTACGTCTTTTTTTATTTATTCTTAAAGTCTCCTAAATAAAAAAAAATTAATTCTTGCATAAATATATATGCTAACATATCTTAGATTTTGGCAAGCACTCCGGGTGTATTTCTGCCATGAAAAGCTCTCAGTGAAAACTCATCTGCTTTGCAGATGCCGTTCGGAGTCGGCATAAAACATGTAGGTCCCGTCCGGCCAATTTGTAGGGAAAATCAAGAGGAGCACGACGCAAATTGGAAGAGAAGCTCGGCCTTAGATCTCTTCGGAGGTTATCGCGCCTTACATTTATTTTTTTTTTTTTAACATATCTTAGATTAACTATTCAAAACCAGACAGTAAACTTTAAAACGAAATAATCAAATGTAATGAAAATATTGATGATAATTTTTGATGAAAATATGGATGTTGACTTAGATGAAGAAGTAAAAATTTAACAATTGTTTTTGTAATGCTCATGTTTTGTGTGTATTATGAGCGAAAAGAGAATGTCAAAGGAAATTAGAAGAACCCAGATTTGAAATTTGAAAATCCAGAAATTTAGTGTTTTCTTAATACGTTTTTTATTTAAGAGAATTAACGGCTTAAAAGCATTTGTTTTTAATAATTTTTGAAAGCAGGAAAGGTAAACGCTTGCGCTTACACTACAATATTTATTTACTTTCGCTTCATGATACACACATATGCGCATACAATAGTGTAGCATGCTTTTATAAGGAAATGAATTATAAATAAATAAGTTCGTAAAATGGGAATGTTGGCGTCCACTTTCATTTAGAAGGCACGTAGGTAATACAGGTAAGGGGCCACCGAAATACAGGTGCATCGGTACCCATGGATTTTGAAGGTGGGTATAAGCACCGGGCGTCGCAACAACACCCGCGGCGCCCCCTAGTTATATTCGACCCATTTCTCTTTTTGTTTGTTTTCTTTTAAAATTTCAGCGTTTTTCTTTTTAGTTTGATTTTCAGCGATTAGTAACCGGTCATGTCCGGTTCGGTATTTTTTTTTTGCGGTTATTTCTTTTTGAATTTTAAATTTTTGAATGTCTAACGGTCTGTCCGTGGCATCCGGTTCGACCGGATGTTGTTTTAGTTTGAATTTATAAGCGTTTTGAGTCGGTCTCTGCGCTTCTGTCAAGGTTTTTTGATTTTGAGAGCTTTTAGTTTTGATAGGCATGATATGACTTTTTTTTCTGTTTATGGCGCAGGAACAGTAAGGTTGGCAAGGACCCGCCCCAGCCGACAATGACTAGCCACTGTGCACCACCACATCATGCCGACCGCCTTCCTTACTGCTTCCAACAAAAATGCGATTCCATAACAAAACAGAAAAAAAAAACAAAAAAAATTTTCAAGGAAAAGTCTAAAAATATTAATGTAAATAAAAATACTTCACCTTAAAGTTGAAACCAGGGATTTTCTAGCTTCAGCACAGTTATGTACAGCTCACACCTACAATTTCAAAAAAAGTGCACATGTTTTTCTGCTTTTAATCCTTATTATATATAAGTATTGTTTAATACGGCAAGATTTTTTTGCTTCATTTATATCTGTATTTACACATATTTATCATCTATTAAATTTTTGGTAAGATAATTTTGTTTTATAAAAGTTGAAACCGTAACAGAAAACTTGTTTAAAAACAAAAGCAAAAAAAATTATAATTAAACACATTAGCACATTTTTTGCTCTTTTTGTTTTATAATTAAACTTTCACTTATAACTTGACACATTTTATATGACTACGTCAAAACGTAGGCTACCCTACAAGAAACGCTGATAGTTTTACTAATACACTCACACTTGTAATTGACATTGCTGATCCTGCGATGACGTAAACATTGATACTCAAATTTATGTATGTTCCTTTGTTCGCTCACGCATGTCCGCATGTTCCCAACGACAGCCTATAATCATGAAAAAGGACTCAAACTGGGAAAGCTTCGGACACCTGGTACAGAACAAAAGAACATGCAGCAGATACCATTATGCATGTGAGACAGATACATAATTCTCATCGGAATTTTATGTATGCGAGAACAGTTTATCCGATTTAATCATGTTGTCACTACTGACTGTCATGTGACTATCAAATGATTATCACGGTTGTATTGTTATTTTTTAAATTATGCCATTTTCAACCGACGAAAACCATATAAAATATAGTTTAAAAAATGAAAAAGAGAGCATTTCAAAGCTCCATGCTAAAAGAAAAAAAATTGAAAATAATATTAAAAAATACCATTCCGACAGAATGTATGGGGCGCACTCAGAAAATTGATACGCGAAAAATAATAGTGGTTAGTGGTGATTCATTTTTAAGTGTGTTTCCGCATGAGGAAAGCGTTCTTCTGTTGTTTTGTTATTTTCTGAATTTAAATTGAACATTCTGAACTCGAATTCTTATAAAACTATTTATTTTAAACAAATAAACACGTATGCTTTTATCACGTACAAAATTAAAAACGTAATGAAATAAAGTAAATAAAAAGCAAAAAGCATTGTTTCATTTTTGGCGGAATATAGCAATGGTCATTTATGATAGTATAACAGTCAAACCTGATATCTACAGTAAACTATCATTTATGACACTTTTTGATAGTTAGAGTGTCAGCACTGATCTAGGAAAAGGAATGAGAGTGAGCAGTATGGCTATATACTTAATCAATAGGCCATGTTGGTGTATAAGAAGGAGACAAAAACTCACACGTATGAGGCGCTGATCGTTAGGTTGACATTGCTGACAATCAGATGATAGTCATATGATAGTCAGTATTCTTGTAGGGTAATTAAAAAAAAAAAACGGAAAAGTTAGTTAGCCTTAACCTCAGAGGGTTACCTAGTATGGATTAAATATAGATATTGTCTAAGTCTATCACTGCAATGAATTATAAATAAAGTGTTTGCAAAAATGGGAATGTTGATGATTCGTCGGATTGGGTGCATCGATGGCCATGGATGAGAGTGGGTCAAACACCGGGCGTCGCAACAACACCCGCGGCGCCCTTTTATATATTCGGCCTATTTTCTTTTTTCCCTTCTTAATTTTCAGCTTTTTTTATTTTTTGATTTTCAGCGATTGGCAACCGGTCATGTCCGGTTCGGTAATTTTTTTTTTGTTTGCGTTAGATTTTTTTTGAATTTTAAATTTTGAATGTTGTAACGGTTTGTCCGTGGCAACCGGTTCGACCGGATGTCGTTTTCTTTTGAATTTCAAGCGTTTTGAATGAGTTCTGTGCTTTTTGTCAGTTGATTTTGAATAGGCATGATAGGGAATTTTTTCTGTTTATGGCGCAGGACAGCAAGGTTGGCAAGAACCCAACCCAGCCGACATGACAAGCCACTGTGCACTACAAGATCATGCCGATTGCCTTCCTTGCTGATCCACTAAAGATGCATAACCATAACAGGAAACCAATCAACCCACAACGGCCTCAACCCAAATACGATGTATACAAAATCTGCTGTGAAGTACTGTTCCTTGTATGTCTTATGTCTGGACACCATGAAGATGATTCAATAAACATTGGGAATGGTTCCTACATTCACACTCTATATTGAATTATATTTTACCATTCAATAACACACACACTTTGGTTTTGAGTTGAAAGTATTTTAAGCCATTCAGGCATGGAGATTTATAATATGCAACCAAAAAGCATAATTTTTAAAAGAATGCTGAGATAATGCCCACTCAATTGATTCAATTTTTTTTCAGCTCTGACAACCGCAACATCTTGGTTGATTGTGACGATGTTACTCGATTGCATCATGAATCAGATCATCGTGCGAATGCATAAACTTGTATTAAACGGTTTCATAAGGAAAGCTGGAGTCATTGGTGACGTTTGTCGTATCGCTGTAGTCGTATCCCTAACGTAATCAGCTGTTTATCGTTACGACGGTAAACCAAAACCAAATTGGTTGGCTACGATACGGTTACGACCTTAGCGGCACCAATAATCGATTACATTGATTCTCATAAGGTTGGTCGAATCAGCTGTTAAAAGGTTACCGATACGGTTACCGATAAAGCACCAATGTCTACAGCTAAAAATTTGTGATGCCGCGACCTTAAACTTAGTTTTATTTACATCTGGTAACACCAACATATCAAACACAGCTGTCAAATTAATGGGAATGGAGAAAATAAAATCTCCGCTGCAGCAAGTAAAAAATATATGCGTTGTGTATGTGGAGCACAAGAAAGTTTGAAAAATTACTAGCTATTTTCTTTGTAATATTCCTTCTACAGTGAACAAAAAGTAAGTACATAATTACATCTATCGAAACATAGATGAATTTTATTTGTTTCACAAGTTTATTCAAAATTTTCCGTTCGTCAAATTAAAAAAAATTTGTTTTTCCAAACATTCTTGGTCTTGTCTGCCGTATATGTGCTCGTAAAATTTGGCAATTCTACAGCAAAAAAAGTGCAAAGAAGAGTTTGGACAGTGAGTAAGCATTCAAAACTTGTGATATAATCGTGGAAATATTAGTACGAACTTATTACCGCATCATCGAACGAAAGCGAGAAAATTTAAAAGCAGCACTCTTGACTGCAAATAAAAACTAAACACGAAGCAAAGTTTTACTGTAATGACTACACCACAATCACCCACACGCATGTTCAATGGTCTGGACGAGGATTATTATAATGAAGCAAAATACGCACATGAAATAAATGACAAAATGCGTGTACCTAAACGCATTAAAGCAACGGGAGAATTTTCTGACGAAGATTTATTATTATCCAATCAAAATGGCTTAATCAATTCATGGAATTATCATGATAAAATTGATATGAATGTACCAGATCGTATAGTGGTATTAGGTCATAATCAACACCTTGAAACACGCTCTGCACCACGAGAAATACAATTGGAAAACTCAATTTTACCAAAGAATCCAACAGCTAGTATGGTTCGAGTACAAACACCCCCTCGTACTATAACTCTTAATGAACATCACTTCCCATCTGCTTCGGAGGAAAGCTCACCACATCGGTACGATAATGGTAATAACTTTGAAGATGGGGACTATGATGATGACGAGACACGACCGCCACCATATGTACGTGCCAATGGCGTAGGACATGCACAAGTTGGCTTTCATCCAGTGGAATCGAATTCTGTTGAATCTGACTCACAGGTATATTACTAACACTACTATATCCCATATTCGTGGAAACATCGGCATCACAGATAGGACCTAATTATTCCGGAGAAATTTTATCTCACACACTTCAAGAGCCATCTCATCTTCTCTCGACATCGCCCTTGCTTCCAATCTATACATTAAGATAGTTATTATGAGCGACGTAGAGTGATTTTTTGTTCACTATACTTTTCAATTGCCTACTTAGTCCAAAGTGCGCTTGTTAGCAACAGTTATTCTCCGTTTGATTTCTATAGTGACATTAGCGGCGTTTCTTTCTTGGATAGATAACTGCAATCGTTGTTTTTGTTATTGGTATTGTTGTTGTTGTTGTAGCAATGCTTCACCCCACCTAATAGCTGCGACCGATCACAAATTGTCATCAATATCCATCTTCTAACGGGAGTCCAAGGAAACTTGCTGTTTCAACAGGGGTGGACCAAAATGAAAGGGGTGTTAGAGGCGTTGGTTCCACATTACAATTAAAGAGATGGTTGGTGTCATGTGGGGACACATTGCAGCGGGGCATACATTTGGTATGTCGGGGTTGATTCTGGATATGTAAGAGTTTAACCTGTTACAGTATCCAGAACGAAGTTGAGCCAGAGTGACTCGCGTTTCCCTGGGGAGTATGCGTTCCTCTTCCGCAAGTTTTGGGTACCATTTTTTTGAGTACTGGATTCACCGGGCAATTCCTGGCATAAAGGTCCGACACCTGTTTGTAGAGTTAGCCAAGGACCTGCTTGTGTTTTTTTGCTTTATACGGCTGAGTTCTCTGGTGCCGTATTTCCTCAAAATGCTTACGGAGATGACTCCTTAAGTCCCTAGGCGGTGTTGGCTCATCAATCAAACGTCTGTTGGGATGCCCAGGTTTCTGGGTATTCCACAGGAACTATTTGGTTAGCATCTCATTTCTCTTCCTGATGGGGAGTATTCTCGCCTCATTATGTAGATGGTGTTCTGGGGACACAAGAAGACAGCCCGTTGCGGTTCTGAGAGCAGTATTTTGGCAGGCCTGTAGCTTATTCCAGTGGGTAGTTTTTAGGCTTTGCGACCATATAGGGGACGCGTAGCATGCACTCGGCTGGTCAATTGCTTTGTATGTGGTAATGAGTGTTTCTTTGTCTTTTCCCCAAGTACTGCCAGCAAGGGATTTGAGGACTTTATTACGGCTCTGGATTTTCGGTACAATTGCAGCTGCGTGCTCACCAAAATGTAGATCCTGATCAAACGTCACACTCAAGATTTTGGGGTGTAGGACAGTCGGTAGTGTAGTGCCATCGACGTGGATGTTCAAAATGGTCGACATTTGGGACGGCCATGTTGTAAATAAGGTCGCGGAGGATTTAGTCGGTGATAATGCCATGTGTAGCGAGGCGAAAAAACTGGAGAGATCAGGGAGGAAGCCATTTATTCTGTTGCAAAGCTCATTGATCTTTGGGCTGGGCCTGTGGCCATTATTGTGCAGTCATCGGCGTAGGAAACGATAGTAACTCCTTCTGGTGCCGAAGGTAGCTTAAATATGTAGAAAGGACACCACCCTGTGGCACCCCCTGTTTAATTCTTCTTGGTTTTGATGTCTGATTTCTAAATTGCACCGATGCCTGCCGACTTTATTATTATTAATATTAGCTTCTTTATTTAGCCGTAGCTATTTAAAACTTTCAGGTACAGTTTAGTAATACAAAATCGGTAATCTTAGCAATAGCTAATTGGCTCATTGAAAGCTATAATGTTCTCTAATATGATATATTATCAGTCTTTTAAATACATTAATATTTCTTTCGTTTTTTATATTGCTTGGCAATTCATTAAACAGTTTTAGGCCTTTATACATTAAAACATTTTGTGCCTTATTGGATTTATAAAATTTAATTCTAAAATCATTGTTGTTCCTTAAGCCGTAGGGATGCACATCTCCTACATATGCTATTTGGCTCGTTAAGTACTTTGGTAGTAGGTGAATCAACCCTGACATACAAAATGTATGCCCCGCTTGCAATGTGTCCCACATACACCAACCATCTCTTCAATTGTAATGTGGAACCAACGCCTCTAACACCCCTTTCCTTATGGTCCACCCCTGTTGAAACGGCAAGTTTCCTTGGACTCCCGTTAGAGGATATTGATGACAATTTGTGATCGGTCGCGGCTATTAGGTGGGGCGAGCATTGCTACAGCAACAACAACAACAACAGGAGATATTTCATTTTAAACACAAAAAGAAGTACGTTCATAATTGTTCTTTGATTGATATTTAACCATTTCAGAGTTTCTAACATATATGTGATTGGTGTCAGCTTATTACATAATAGTATGCACAGCATCTCTTTGTTTTGTAGTTTTTGCAGCCTGTTTTTCATCTGTGTGGATCTCAGGAATAAAATGGTCGAACAGTATTTAAAATGTGGCTTGATCATTACATTAAGTATCTTTACTGCGCTGTTGATAGGTATATTTTTGCGAATTCTTCGGAAAAATCCAATTTTTTTTCGAGATTTTACTGCAGATATCTATATGATTATCGAAATTAAATTTTTTGTCGATGACAATGCCTAGATATTTAATTTCGTTGTTGTTGTTGTTGTTGTGGCGGCCACCGTGGTGTGATGGTAGCGTGCTCCGCCTATCACACCGTATGCCCTGGGTTCAACTCCCGGGCAAAGCAACATCAAAATTTTAGAAATAAGATTTTTCAATTAGAAGAAAATTTTTCTAAGCGGGGTCGCCCCTCGGCAGTGTCTGGCAAGCGCTCCGATTGTCTTTCTGCCATGAAAAGCTCTCAGTGAAAACTCATCTGCCTTGCAGATGCCGTTCGGAGTCGGCATAAAACATGTAGGTCCCGTCCGGCCAATTTGTAGGGAAAAATCAAGAGGAGCACGACGCAAATTGGATGTTATCGCGCCTTACATTTATTTTTTTTATGTTGTTGTTGTAGCGATAAGGTTGCTCCCCGAAGGTTTTGGGGAGTGTCATCGATGTGATGGTCCTTTGCCGGATACAAATCCGGTACGCTCCGGTACCATAGCACCATTAAGGTGCTAACCCGACCATCTCGGGAACGATTTATGTGGCCACATTAAACCTTCAGGCCATTCCCTCCCTCTCTACCCCCAAATACCATGAGGAGCTTGGGGTCGCCAGAGCCTTGTATGTTAGTGAAACAGGATTCGCCGCGGATAGGTGAGGTTGACAATTGGGTTTGGAGAAGCTATATATTGCGCTGGCAACGTGAAGGGTTGCGCTACACAGCTGCTTGAATCTGGTATTTTAGTCGCCTCTTACGACAGGCATACCTACCTCGGGTATATTCTGATCCCCTAACCCGCTGGGGTATTTAATTTCGTCAACTTTATCTATTATTTCATCATTAACTATAATATTATCTTCCGATTCGCCGTTGATTACAATTGGTTTCGTTTTTTTAACGTTGAGTTTTAGCTTGTTCATACTAATATAGTTTATAGATAAATTTTAAGTTATAGTTCAACCTAGCGATACATTCCTGACATGAATTTCCTGTAGTATATAGTAGTGTATCATCTGCAAATTGACAGATTTCAACTCCTTGTAGTATATTTTCCATATCATTAATATATATTAGGAACAGCAGAGTACCAACCACTGCACCTTGTGGTGCGCCTAGTGTTATTTGTGCAGGCTCTGAGATGCCTTCTGCGACTTTCGTGCGTTGTCATCTGTTACTCAAGTAGCTTTTGAACCACTGATTTTCGACTCGTATCAATTCCATACCTTCTCATTTTCTCTACCAAAATACACCTGTCAATTGTTTCGAACGCTCGCTTGAAGTCGGAATCCTGATTGGTTTTTGGATATCAGTTGATTCTTCTCCATATAGGCTTCCAATTGCTTGTGTACCACTTTCTCAAGTATTTTACTCTCGGTCATTAACATATTAATTGGTCGAAACTCTTCTGGATTCACCGCATTTTTTACTTTTTCCACTGGTACCACCATGAACATTTTCCAGTTGCTGGGAAATTCACCACTTGCTTCGTCTTGTCCTACGACGAGACCATTTTTTTGACTCTCGACTCGAGTAATTGTAAGCCTTTATAATAGGTTGTGCCATCACGCTTTACCTTCTCCAGAATTAGGTTAAAGATATCGCACGACTGAAAATCGGAAACCTCCTTTGGTTTGGAAGGGCTCGGAGAGGTCCTTCCCAATAATTACGGAACTGGTTGTCGTTTCGCAGAGCCTTATAAACTTTGCATGGAGCTTAAATATATGTAGATATAACAATACAATAAACTTCTTTCTGCGCTGTCAAAGGCCTCTTTAAAGTCCACAAAAAGATGGTGAATGACGGTACCCCTACCAATAGTCTTCTTCAGTATCTAGAGTAATCTACAGTATAAGATTAGCTCAGGATGATTAAACCAGCCCCTTTTGTTAACCTAAACTTGCACTGCGGCTTAGCTTAAATGAAATCATTATTACGCCTTTTTTGTTTCAAACTATAGTTTTGGTATGCTAGTTGTTGTTGTTGTAGCAGTGCTTCGCCCCATCCAATAGGTGATACCGATCAATTGTTATCAACGACCTCTAACGGGAGTCCAAGGAAACTTGTTGTTTCAAAAGGGTGACCATAATAGAGGAGTGTTAGAGGCGTTTGTTCCACAATACAGTAAAAAAAGGGATTGTTTGTGTCATGTGGGGACACATTACAAGCAGGACATATGTTTTGTATGTTGGGGTTGAGTTTAACCTGTTACAGTATCCAGATCGAAGTTGAACTAGTGTGACCCGCGTTTCCCTAGGGAGGGGGCGTTCCTCCTCTGCTAGTTTTGGATATTGTTCTTTGAGTACAAGATTCACCGGGCAATTCCCGGCATAGAGGTCCGACGCCTATTTGTGGAGTTCACTGGGGACCTGCTTGTGTTTTTAGCATCATACGGCTTTGTTCTCAGGTGCCGTATTTCCCCATAATGCTTACGGAGATGACTTCTTAAGCCCCTGGGCGGTGTAGGCTCATCAGTCAGATGTCTTTAGGGATGCTCGTGTTTCTGGGTATTCAACAGAAACTGTTTGGTTAGCATTTAATTTCTCTCCCTAATGGGGAGTATTCTCGACTCATTATTATTATTATTATTAAATTAATTATTTGGCTAACACAGAATGAGCATTAGCTGCCAGGTCTATCAGTTCTATCTAATAATGTATAGGTAAAGTTTATTATAAAACTAGAAGTTATAATTAATCTAGGATAATTTGAATTGTTTTGTTTAGATACGGGCTCCGATGTGGTTGATGAAATTGTTTATTTTTTGTATGCTCTCTTTAGTAGGTATCTTGAGGAGATCGATCCAATTGGTGTTGAAGTATTGATTTCTAGCTGTTTCCAGGGCAGGGCAGTGTGAGAATAGATCTTGCAGAGAGAGGTTGTCCCCACATGGCATGTTGGCGAAGGTTCGCCTTTCAAGAGGTGTTCGTGTGTTGCAACTATGTGACCCAGTCGTAAACGAGAAAAGTTTTGTATTTGCTTTTTCCATAGACCAGACGGGTATTGAGGGGCTGCGAAGTCTCTATTGAAAAGTGTGTAGTGGTGGTGATTATAAATAAACCAGTCATGTTTCGATTTTGAACGGAGTTGACGTCTTATTGCCGCTTGCAGGTCTTCTTACCTATAGTATAGTCCATAGTGACAGGTGCGGTGGCTGCTGATCTAGCCGCATTATCGGCCATTTCGTTCCCATGAATCCCTGTGTGACCTGGTATCCACAGCAAACGTATGGCCGATTCCTTCCCAATTATTAAGTCTCGGATATGCTTGATTGTGTTGGAGCTGGATAAGTGATTCTCTAACCGCTTTAAGGACGGATTTACTATCGGCGCATATAACTGTCTTGTGATTGTTTAGTAATGCCATCATTATTGCACTTCGAATCGCAGCCACTTCTGCAGTGAAGACTGATGCGGGCGCGGGTAATGTTTGTAATCTGATGGTGGTGCCAGTTATGTCAACCACAGCATAACTAGCTGGGCCGTTATCGGTTTTGGAACCATCCGTATATCAAATTGTCCAGTTGTTCGCTCATAAACCTTTTTTTGGAAGATGGATGCGTACACGTCTTGTTACTCTTTGTATACCTGGCGATGGTGAGGTCGCGTGAGGTATTCTTGATCGTCCATGGGGGATTTTGAGGCTTGAAATTTACCAGTGTATGTGGGAGTCCCATGCTCTGAGCGATATCCCATATTTTGTGGATGATTGAGGAATATCGTTGAGGTCTATTGCTGATAGTAAGATTATCGATGTCCTCGTTTATGATCGAGTTGCATGAGTAGGCCAGTTTAGGTATCAGCCTCATGTGGATTTGATATGTTCTGTCTTTTATTGACGGTAGACCAGCCTCTGCTAGAAGGTTTTTAATATCCGCCCGTAATCGATTTTCTCAATAACAATGTCTTAGTTAAATATATCAAGGTATTAATATGCACATGACATTTTTTGCTTGCAAGATACGTAATCACATTTATTCTGGCAGCTAATGATTTCTTTAGATACAAACAGTGATCATTCCATTTATAGTTATGTACATATGTGAGAATATAATGCCTAATATTTTTAGTTTTTTTTACATTTTCAATTTCAATATTATTTATAGCTAGCCTACGGTTGAAAAAATCGCACATTACATTAAGTCGACGAAGAATTGCATGTGAGCCTATTCGGTCGAAAGCTTTTTCGAAATCTAGTGACAGGATTGAGACGTGATTGCCTGCTGATATAGCTTTTGTGACATAGTAGTCAATGTGAAGTAGGGCGTCAGTGCAGCCTCTATAGGCCCTGGACGTGACTTGGTTGCAATTAATTAGCTGTTGTGTTTCGATTAGCCAAGAATTTCGGTTTGCTATTGTTCGCTCTAGAACTTTGGATGAACAAGAAAGTAGTGAAATCGGACGGCATCCATCGGCGGACAAGGAGCTTTTGTTTGGCTTGTGTTTTGGAATTATAGTTGCAATTTTCCAGCTTTGGGGAATAATACCCGTGTTCAATATGGAGTTGTATAGTTGCAAAAGTCGGGATTTCCCGAAGGCGGAAATTTCGTTAATCATCTTGTTTGGAGATGCGATCAAAGCCGGGAGTATTTCCTCTTGCTTTGGAGATGCACATGGATAGTTCTGTCGCACTGATTGGTTTTTCGATAAGTGCTGCTGACGGGTGCACTTCGTTAAGAGAGGACATTTGACGTAGAGTTCGCCTTTCAGATGTGAAATTACTAGAAAAATTACTATCGGATGAATAGTTGGACCATGCTGTGCCGAATTCGTTGCCAATCACAGAAGGGTCAGAAGAGGTGCGGTTGTTGGTTCTTAAGGCATTGATGGGAGTATGTGGTTGTCTATGACAAAGCCTATTAATTTTGCTCCATATTTCGGAAACGGACGTTTTAAGAGGTATGGATTCTGTAAAATTTTGGAAACTAATTCTTTTTGGAGATTTCATTGCTTTTCGAAACTTAGCTTTGAGTTTTTTTTTATTTATAAGGTTTTAGGTTGATTGGGTGTTTTTAAACTTATGCCAAGCTTTAATCTTTTCTTCTCTAAGGTACGAGAGCTCATTGTTCTACCAAGGTACGTGGGTTCTTGGGGATTGAGACGCTTGTATAATATAACGATTCTCGGCTGTCCGAATGGCCTTGGAAATGTTGGCTGCCTCTTGGTTAGGGGAATTCGAATTGTGTCTTGTTCCTAATTCAATGTCCACTTGCTACGAATAGTTTGTCCAATGGGCATTGTCAAAGAGAAATTTTTCTGGTGCCTTTGTTCGATGAGAGATGTTTGGAAGCTAAGAGTTATCGGAAAATGGTCGCTATGGAGAAGGTCGTCCAGAATTTGCCATTTTAATAAGGGAAATAAGGTGGGAGAGCATAGGGAGGTATCTACATGGGAGAAAGAGGAGTGTGTAGAAAAATGAGTCGGACTACCATCATTCAGAACGGCTAGGTCAGATAGTCTTACGTTTTCGATAGTGAGGCCACGGTGGTTGGTGGAGAGTGAACCCCACATATTGCTCCATCCGTTGAAATTGCCAAGTATTATTAGCGGTGTACTGACGGAATCAAAGATATCTGTGAGATCTCTACTACTAAATTGCTGGCTGGGGGGTAAGTATAAGGAAACAACTGTGAATTTAATGTTTATTTCAACTTCGATCATAACAACCTGAAGATGAGTTGTAGTGTTTAGTTTTTTATGTGGGATGTGGTTTTTTATCATCACACCCACACCTTGCTGCGATGTTGTGTTAGCTCTGGAGTTTGCAAAGTACTTCGTGTAGTTTTTTGGAAAGTTTGCGGCGGAATCGAAAGGACAGTGTGTTTCTTCAATTGAAATTATGCTAGGGTTGTGTTGTTTAATCAGAATTTGCAATTCCGAGAAATTGTTATAGTAACCATTCATATTCCATTGTAGAATATTCAGGTTAATGGTAAGAAATAAGGAGATTATCAGCGTTTGTAAAGAGAACTTTACAAAGCGAGAAAGTGTGTTAACTTATATTATAACTTTTCGGAAGAGGGGCTTGAAGAGCGGCCGAGATTTTCGACGTTATTAATAAAGTAATCGTTGATTTTAAGGAGTTTTTGGGTGAAAAGAGATATTGGTGACATGTTTATAAGTTGGGTTGGTCGCTGTAGTTGAGCTTTTAAGCGCAACTGGTTTTTGATTTTTTGATACTAAGCTAGTATTAAACAAATTTGAAGATGATGGTAAAACAAAAGTTTGTTGTTCGGCTTGTTGTTTGGTTTCTTGTGGATTTGCTATTGTGGATGTTTTAGTTTGATTGGTGGAGTTTAAGTTTTTGGAAGCTTTCTTTTGGATAATTGTTATGAGAGTATCATTCGATACACAATTTTAATTGGCATTGTTATTATTTGCTCTGGTTATGGTTGCATAGGAGCCAGGACGAGGGAGAAGAGGCAGGGTATTTTTGTACTTGCGGCGGGCTTCGCCCATGCTACATTTCTCTAGAGTTTTGATCTTTAAAATTTCCTTTGCCTCTAGAAACCTGGTGCAATTTTTATCTGAAGAAGGGTACTGCTCAGCACAGTTAGCGCATTGGATTCTAGTACAATTTTCCTGATCGTGTAGAGGGCTGCTGATGCCTCTTTTTTGGGTATGTCCCAATTTTTGGCAGTTTTCGCACCCCATTGGGCTTGGGATGTAGGGTTGAACTTTTACTTAATACCAGGCAACGTCCACAGTTTCGGGGAGGCAGTATAAATCAAAGGTGAGCACCATTTTTCCAGTGTATGTTGTTTTACCATCAACTTGGCGGTAGAATTTGTAGACGCTTGTAACATGCTGCTCTTTCATTTCTTTTACTATTTCTTCTTCGGACAAGGTGAGTAAATTACGCCTTTTACCGAATTTAAGGTTTCATGCAGTTTGACATTTATTGGGCATATGTTGGACAATGCTTTTGTTTTTAAGAATTTGTCGGCGACTTTTGCGTTGCGCGTGTGCACAAGAAGGCTACCGTCGCGGAGCGAATTCAAATAAAATGATCCAAGGCGAACATGTTTTCAAATTGTCCTCAAGGTGCTAAAAAAGCAAATTACCCAAAAGGTGCCGATTTAAAAAAAAATGTATTGCGACTGACTGAAAGAATAAGCGAAATCAGTGATGCAAAATCCTTTAGTAGGTACTAGGGGCATAAACACACCTTTGAAATAATTATTACCCCATACTTCAGTTGAGGATATATGTACGTGAGAGAAGGGTTTGAAACATCTCTTGGGCTTACATTCAAACATCTGTTGTTTATTTGAGAAACTATACAATAACGTCTGAAATGTAAATTTCGATTTTCACACTTCATCCTTCAACACCCAAGTTTCACGGTTTACATTTCCTAAAGTTGGCGGCCCTATCCAAAACTAGTCCCTTGGAGTGAATCACATTGATTATAGCCTATCACCCAAGTTTAGCTATCACCTACACGTTACGGCTCCTTTTACAAATGTGAATATGTAGGCTCACATTTACCAGGTGAGGGTTTGTCCTTCTCAAATTGGTGAGCTTTTCCAGGACAGTCGGACTAATGACCGTGTGTGCTACTACCCTAATGTAGTGGACAGTCGAACTAGTCTGAAAACTGAAGCTACGCGGTCATCCATATATGAGCTCTTATATCATAAGGCCGGAAACGCTTCCCAAGGCAGTCGGTTCTATGTACCGGAGCGACTCGGGATTTTTCCCGACCAAGGACTGTCATTTCAGTGTGACCTCATTTAATTTGTTACGTCCCTCCCACAAATTGTCATCCTCCCAGCAACTCCTTGCAGCAGGACTGCTCCATATTCTCTTACTCCGGGAAGGCATCGAATCCAATCCGGGTCCGTCTCCTGACCCCGGTCCTGAGAAATGGTTTTGCTGCATCTGCCGGAAAAGAATCTTTTTAGGACGGTCATACTCTGTTCAGTGTGTCTCGTGGATGGTTGCATCGGACAGGTTGTTCTGGGTTTGATCCCAAAACCAGACGTCCACGTAACCTCTATAAATATTTTGTGGCTCCTTGCTGTTCACGCCGAAGGGCGTCTCGTAGTCTACGCCTAAGCGCCCCCCCCCCCCCCCCCCACTACCTTCCAGCAGCCCCGCTACTCAGCAAGCCACAACAAGTACCCGCTGCTGCTCGCGCCCCACGGCGCCAACAACTCAAACAGCTGAAACCACTCATAACTACTACCTTCGTAGTAGAGTTGGTAGCAATGCTGAGAATCAGCCCCTGCCCCCCTCTTTTCCGGCAGCAATCGTGCAGGTCAGGGAAACAGACTCTTAGTCCCTACCTCCGTTTGCACCGTCTGGCAGCACAGAATATATAGGTTTGCGACATCCGCCCAATGCAGCTCCTGCCTTGGGTGGTGCCACTTTCCTAGATGCTCTGGTCTCCGCGACGGCAACCCCCCACGGGTTTCATCGCGCCATGTTGCCAGGTCGCAAACCCAAATCATCCGGCTACCCCAATGCTTGCCCAAGGACGCCCAGTCCCAGGGCCACAACAGCAATTGCGTCCTGGCCTTCCGCAACCCAGGCGTAGTCACCCGTCACTTACCCCCAGAGTGGCGGCGTCTCCCCTTATGCACTTCAGAATTCTGCAGTTAAACTGTAATGGACTAACTGGGAAGATTACGGAGATAGTCGATTTCATGAAGCGGCACAACATCCGCATTGCTGCGATTCAAGAGACTAAACTCACAGCAAGATCTGCATTGCAGACCTGCTCTGGGTATAATGTCCACAGGAAAGACCGCGAGAGCGGAAATGGAGGCGGCCTCGCGTTTATCATACACCACTCTGTGCAATATTATATATTTGATCCTGGCATCGACCGCAGGGACAATGTCTTAGAACGTCAAGGCCTATCTGTCCGGTCAGGCGATGCAAGCCTAGAAATCATCAACATCTACATCCCTCCTGCCACCTGTTGCCCCAGTGGATACCGCCCTGATATCAGGGCCTTACTCACTGGCAACAATCGCATTATCTTAGGCGATTTCAATGCCCATCATGATCTATGGCATTCAAACTTGCGGGCGGACAGTAGGGGTGAGATGTTGGCGGATCAAATAGAAGAAACGACGTTCTGCACAATAAACGGAGACGCCCACACACGTATGGTAGGAAGCTGTCACAGCTCGCCAGATATCTCAATCGTGAGCGCAGAACTCGTAAACTGCGTCAACTGGCATCCGACCACCTGCCCATACTTATTTCGCTCGAGCGTACCGCCGACTTCATCGTCACTGAAAAACGCACTTTCATAAACTTCAAAAAAGGAAAGTGGGAAGAATATAAATCCTTTACAGACAACCGCTTTGCTGCCCTCCCTATCCCGACTGATGCCCGCCAAGGGGAGCGTGCCTTCCGTAAGGTCATTGAATCCGCCTCAGCACGTTTCATTCCCGCCGGGAGAATTCCCGAAATCCGGTCCCACTTCCCGGCGGAGGCCGCAAACTTAGCGAGAGAACGTGACCTTATAAGACAGCTTGATCCAGGCGACCCCCAAATAAGGGATATAAACCAACGCATCAGATTGCTTGTGGACGAACACAAGCGGGCGAAATGGGAGGAGCACCTAAGAGGTTGTAACCTCTCTACCGGTGTGGGTAAACTTTGGTCCACCGTAAAGTCCCTATCGAATCCGACTAAGCACAAAGACAAAGTTTTCATCGCCTTTGGCGGATGCGAAAAAATGCGCGAGTGCTTTCTGCCGATTAATAATGCATCCTACGGTCGACAAAGATAGACGGAGAGCCAATAGACACGCACATAAACACACATTCAGCGCGTCACCAATCACCATCACCGCTAAAGAGGTTGAGGACGCCATTGGTCGCGCTAAACCATCCAAAGCAGTGGGCCCGGACGGCATAGCCATGCCGATGCTTAAAAGCCTAGGGAAAGAGGGTTTCAAATATTTAGCGCATGTCTTCAACCTGTTTCTTTCCACCTTTGTCATACCCGAGAAATGGAAAATGGCCAAGGTGGTCCCGCTACTAAAGCCTGGGAAACCAGCTAACATAGGTGAGTCGTATCGTCCGATATCTCTCCTATCGCCAGTGGCAAAGATGCTTGAAGCCATTTTGCTCCCTTATTTCCAAGCAAATTTGCAGCTAGTCCCTCATCAGCATGGCTTCAGAAAACTCCATAGCACTACCACTGCGCTAAATGCCATTACCACCCAGATAAATTGCGGTTTAAATCAATACCCCCACCATAGAACAGTTCTCATAGCGCTAGACCTATCAAAAGCTTTTGATACGGTCAACCATGGCTCGTTACTGCAAGACCTGGAAGGGTCTACTCTTCCCCCATGTCTTAAAAGGTGGACCGCAAATTATCTGGGTAGTCGGCAGGCATCGGTGCAATTTAGAAACGAAACATCAAAACCAAGGAGAATTAAACAAGGGGTGCCACAGGGTGGTGTCCTATCCCCACTTTCGTTTAATTTCTACATATCTAAGCTACCTTCACCACCGGAAGGAGTCACAATCGTTTCCTACGCCGATGACTGCACAATAATAGCCACAGGCCCAGGCCCAAAGATCGATGCGCTATGCAATAAAATAAACGGCTACCTCCCTGTTCTCTCCAGTTTTTTCGCCTCGCGAAACCTGGCATTATCACCGACTAAATCTTCCGCGACCTTATTTACAACATGGACGTCCCAAATGTCGACCATTTTGAACATACACTACGCTACCGACTGTCCTACACCCCAAAATCTTGGGTGTGACGCTTGATCAGGATCTACATTTTGGTGAGCACGCAGCCGCAGTTGTTCCGAGAATTCAGAGCCGCTGCTCTGCTGCTCGCTGGCAGTACCTGGGGAAAAGATAAAGAAACGCTCATGACTACATACAAAGCAATTAGCCAGCCGATTACGTGCTACGCGTCACCCATATGGTCGCCAAGCCTAAAAATTACCCACTGGAAGAAACTACAGGCCTGCCAAAATACTGCTCTCAGAATCGCCACGGGCTGTCTTCTTATGTCCCCAGAACACCATCTGCATAATGAGGCGAGAATACTCCCCATCAGGGAGAGATATGAGATGCTGACCAAACAGTTCCTGTTGAATACCCATAAACCTGGGCATCCCAACAGACATCTGATTGATGAACCATCTCCGTAAGCATATTGAGGAAATACGGCACCTGAGAACCCAGCCGTATGAAGCGAAAAAACACAAGCAAGTCCTTGGTGAACTCCATAAACAGGCGTCGGACCTTTATGCCGGGAATTGCCCGGTGAATCCAGTACTTAAAGAAAAGTATCCAAAACTCGCGGAAGAGGAACGTATACTCCCCAGGGAAACGCGTGTCACTCTTGCTCAACTTCGTTCTGGATACTGTAACAGGTTAAACTCTTACCTATCCAGAATCAACCCCGACATACAAAATGTATGCCCCGCTTGCAATGTGTCCCCACATGACACCAACCATCTCTTTAATTGTAATGTGGAACCAACGCCTCTAACACCCCTTTCCTTATGGTCCACCCCTGTCGAAACGGCACGTTTCCTTTGACTCCCGTTAGAGGATATTGATGACAATTTGCGGCTATTAGGTGGGGCGAGCATTGCTACAACAACAACAACAACATAAGGCCGGAAAAGAGCAGTTAACATCTTTTAACTTAAAATCGGTCCCTTTCATTCTAAAATATCGTTTTGATTTAACGAAGACTATTGAAATCATGTGAACACACACGTCTGCAAAATTTGTTCAACGTTTAAAAAAATTTATCCAGGGTCCTTGTGAATTTTTAATTATGTAGATGCGCCGAGGATTGTACGATTTTTACCCATTCCGCATTACATCCACTTAGACGAGGGCGGCATCCTTCGCCGAATAGTCACTTCTTAACGTTTCCAGGTGATTCTCTGGTGTAGCTCGGAAGCATAGCGCGACAAAAACATCCGCGAGAAAGTCTTAGGAGCTACGCCTAGAGCTTCTAGGAAAGTGGCGTCGACGAAGGTATGAGTTCGAAGTCGCAGTCCTATAGCTTCCGTGCTGGCATATGCTGTGAGGGTCTGGAGGAGTGGTAGCGACCGGTGGTCGGGATTGCTATTGTTCGCACATCGGGAATTGTAGCTCTTAAAAACAGCTAAAAAAACTGGAGGCGCCCTGTGCCACGAGAGTCATGAGTATTAATAACCTATTAATAGCAACCGTAAGTCGCCTTTGTGCGTGACTGCCAAGGAGCCACGAATGATTTAAAGAAATTGCGACGATTCTGGAGTAAGTGAACGAGGGACAATCCCTCCGCAAGGAGCTACTCCTGAAATTTTTTGAACGATGTGCGAGATTTTGAGGCAAAAACCCCGGATCTTTCCGAAATGGCCAACACGTTGATTTCCTTAAATACATACAAACAAAACCTTTCCTAAATATTATTTTTTAAATAAAAAAATCAAGCTTTTTCAAGTACGCCGCCGCCGCCGATAAAGTGTTCGGCGTAGACCTCTAATACTGACCCTGACTCAGAGGTCTGATTCACGGACGGATAAAAATTTGTATGACGGAAATTATTTTTTCAGGCAGAAATCCATGCAATAGAAGTTAGCGGTAGAGAATGAGGTTTATCCTCGAGTAATGCTTTGGAGACATAAATGATCTGGAAGCCAAAAACAACTTTTTGTTAGGATGGGTTGCCGGGAATCAGAGACATGAAGATAATGAAAAGCCAGACTACCTAGCCAAGCAGGATGCTATAATAGCATTCTATGGTCCAGCTTCCTTTTGGACTCACAAAGGCACACACTTCGGTAACCACAAGTAACTGGGCGACAAGGCAGTTCAGATAAAATTGGTTTGAATGTCCAGAGCACAGGCAAGCCAAATTGTTTATACTGCCAGCAGCGACAGTATCAGTCAAACTCTTTAGTCTTAGCACAGAGGAATAGTGCACGCTCACTGGGTATATACGGGCCACTGCACGATATCGCCTAAGTTAAATCAATCCCATTCACAAATCTGTCGCTTTTGTGAGCTGAAGGAAGGAAGGCAGGGACTACCTCATCTTGATATGTGGAACCAAAGCCTCTAACACCCCTTTCCCTCTGGTCCACTCCCGTTGGAGGACAGTGCATCGAGGCCTAATAATAACACCGGATTTGATGACCAGACTTTGGCAAGTCCTTTTCCAACTATTGAAAAAAAACCTGAAGATACCGATTGATTAAATATATGACACAGAGGGACGCACAATGATAAACAGCAGTGCATAAGAACAAAAGCGTTAAGGCTTTCACATTTTAACGAAGTCTTTAGGGTGAACATGTCATTGCTAACGCCTTCCTCCGATGCATTTCAAACGATCTGGACAGGTCTGAGTGCAAGTCGGAGCAGCAGTGTTTGGACGAAGATTTAATAAAATTAAAGAAAAAAAAACTTTTTTAAAAATAAGCTTTTATTATTGGTTAATAAAATTAACTAAAAAGTAAAAAAATTAATTGACTGTAAAGAAATATAACACCTTAGAAGTTCATTGTAACCTTTAACGATAATTAGGCTTCTTCGTCTGCGACAAAAAAATTCCATATTGTACATAATTATGTATTTTTTACATTAAAACTTTACACCTAAATCATGAAATCTAACAGTTTATATCACAGTCCTAATTGTTCTAATAAAAGCGTGTTACATTGTGGTAGCAAGAAAAGGAGGTCCTAAATGTCTTAATTATACCATCAAATTTAATACGCTTTTATTCGAACAATTAGGACTGTGCTATAAACTGTAAGATTTAATAATTTAGGTGTAAAGTTTTAATGTTAAAAATATATAATTATGTACAATATCGAAATTTTTTGGCGCAGATGAAGAAGCCTAATTATCGTTAAAGGTTACAATCTAATCTAATATATCTAATATATATTATAAATGGGAAAGTTTGGATGTTAAGATGTTTGGATGTTTGGATGTTTAGATGTTTGGATGTTTGGATGTTTGGATGTTTGGATGTTTGGATGTTTGTCCAGACGTTTGTCTTTGTGACTCAATAACGCAAGAACGGCTGGACCGATTTGGATGAAATTTTGCACACATATAGCCAATAGTCTAGAAGGATCTACTAGCTATATATTTTTCAAAAGGGGCGTGGTCCCCGCCCCCTAGGAACAGTTATAATTTAATTATTATATTTTTTCGTCTTTGCGACTGAATCACGCCAGAATGGCTACACGGATTTTGATGAAATTTGGGACACAGACAGTAGTCTACTAGCGAAATTTTTTTCGAACATGGAAAGAGGGGTGGGGGTCCCACGACCCTTCGAGAAATTATTTTTCATAATTTTTACACATTATAACTTTACGTATACTGGCCTTTACCAATATCACAGACTCAAGGGGTCAAATAAGTCAAGGGCTTACAAAGTAAGCAGTGACACCCTCCGCCCGCCCCCCCTTTATCACCCCCTCTGGTGTAAAATCCATAAATTGTTATAACTCAAACTAAATTTTCTCCTAAATCAATAGTTTTTGGTATCTGGTACATACAGAACGAGATCTAGACAATTTTGGAGGAACGATCAGTGGTCCTCTCCTCTACTCCCGCCATCCGCCCTCCATCAATTGTTTTTATTAGCACGCTTTTATTAGCTTTACCTGTATGTTTCTATCTAACTTTTTATTCGCTCCAATGCGCCTGCTGCCTTATTAACATGGTTTTATAATTAGCTTCACCTTATTTGTAATCCCGTAAGGATCATATCGAGACCCTTCCGGGATCATTTCTGGATGGTTTTCGGGATCGGTCCGGGATTACGCCGGGGTAATTTCGGGACTTTTTCGGGACTATTTCGGGATCATTTTGGGACCCTTCCGGGATCATTTCTGTATAGTTTACGAGATCCGTCCGGGATCCCGTCGGGGTTATTTTGGAATATTTTCGGGACTATTCCGGAATCATTTCGGGACTATTTCGCGATCATTTGGGGACCCTTCCGGCATCATTTCTGGATGGTTTTCGGGATCCGTGCGGGATCTCGTCGGGGTCATATGGGGACTTTTTCGGGATCATTTGAGGGCTCTTCCGGCATCATTTCTGGATGGTTTTCGGGATCCGTCCAGGATATCGTCGGGGTCATTTGGGGACTTTTTCGGGATCATTTGGGGGCTCTTCCGGCATCATTTCTGGATGGTTTTCGGGATCCGTCCGGGATCTCGTCGGGGTCATTTGGGGACTTTTTCGGGATCATTTTGGGGCTCATCCGGCATCATTTCTGGATGGTTTTCGGGATCCGTCCGGGACCCCGTCGGGGTCATTTCAGGACTTTTTCGCGACTAATACGGGATCATTTGGGAACCCTTTCGGCATCATTTCTGGATGGTTTTCGGGATCCGTCCGGGATCCCGTCGGGGTCATTTCGGGACTTTTTCGCGACTAATACGGGATCATTTGGGAACCCTTTCGGCATCATTTCTGGATTGTTTTCGGGATCCGTCCGGGATCCCATTAGGGTAATTTCGGGACTATTAGGGGATCATTTGGGAACCTTTCCGGCATCATTTCCGGATAGTTGTCGGGATCCCGTCACGGTCATTTCGGGACTTTTAGGGGATCATTTGAGGACCTTTCCGGCATCATTTCTGTATTGTTTTCGGAATCCTTTCGGGATCCCGTCAGGGTCATTTTGGGAATTTTTTGGGGCTAATACGGGATCATTTGGGGATCCTCTAGGGGTAGTTTCGTGACTCTTTCTGTTTTATTTCGGGATCATTTGGGGACCCTTCCGGCATAATTTCTTGATGGTTTGCCGGATCCGTCAGGGTCATTTCGGGACCATTTTGGGATCATTTGGGGACCCTTCCCAGATCATTTCTGGATCCGTCCGGGATGCCGTAGGAGCCATTTCGGGATTTTTTGTTACTTTTCCGGGATAGTTTTTGGACCCTTCCGGGATCATTTCTGGATCTGTGCGGGATTCCATCTGGGTCATTTCCGGACTATTTCGGGATCATTTTGGGATCCTTCCGGAATCATTTCTGTATGGTTTTCGCGATCCTTCGTTGATTCCCTCGGAGCCATTTCGGAACCTTTTCTGGAGTATGTCGGGGTCATTTGGGGCTCTTCCGGCATCATTTCTGGATGGTTTTCGGGATCCGTGCGGGATCTCGTCGGGGTCATTTGGGGACTTTTTCGGGATCATTTGGGGGCTCTTCCGGCATCATTTCTGGATGGTTTTCGGGATCCGTCCGGGATATCGTCGGGGTCATTTGGGGACTTTTTCGGGATCATTTGGTGGCTCTTCCGGCATCATTTCTGGATGGTTTTCGGGATCCGTCCGGGATCCCATCAGGATAATTTCGGGACTATTAGGGGATCATTTGTGGACCTTTCCGGCATCATTTCTGGATAATTTTCGGTATCTGTCTGGGATGCCGACGAGGTCATTTCGGGATTATTTCGGGATCATTTGGGATACCTACCGGCATCATTTCTGGATGGTTTTTGGGATTCGTCCGGGATCCCGTCGGGGTCATTTCGGGACTTTTTCTCGACTAATACGGGATCATTTGCGGACCCTTTCGGCATAACTTCTGGATAGTTGTCGGGATCCGTTCGGGATCCCGTCACGGTCATTTCGGAACTATTAGGGGATCATTTGAGGACCTTCCCGGCATCATTCATTCTGGATAGTTTTTGGAATCCTTTCGGGATCCCGTCAGGGTCATTTCGGGGCTTTTTCGGGATCATTTAAGGATGGCTTTCAGGATTCGTCCAGGAACCCGTCAGGGTAATTTCTGGACTTTTCCGAGACTATTTCGGGATCATTTTGGGACCTTCCCAAGATCATTTCTGGATGGATTTCGGGATTTGTCCGGGATGCCCTCAGGGTCATTTTGGGACTATTAGGTGAGCATTTGAGAACCGTTCCGGCATCACTTCTGGATGGTTTTCGGTATCCGTTCAGATTCCCGTCGGAATAATTGCAGGACTTTTTCGGGATCATTGGGGTCCCTTCCAAAATCATTTCTGGATGGTTTTTGGGATTCGTCCGGCATCCCGTCGGGGTCATTTCGGGACTTTTTCTCGACTAATACGGGATCATTTGCGGGCCCTTTCGGTATCATTTCTGGATAGTTGTCGGGATCCGTTCGGGATCCCGTCAGGGTCTTTTCGGAACTATTAGGTGATCATTTGAGGACATTTCCGGCATCATTTCTGGTTAGTTTTCGGGATCTTTTCCGGGTCCCATCAGGGTCATTTCGGGACTTTTTCGGCATCATTTAAGATTGGTTTTCAGGATTCGTCCGGTATCCGTCAGGGTAATTTCTGAACTTTTCCCAGACTATTTCGGGATAATTTTGGGACCCTCCCAAGATCATTTCTGGATGGATTTCGGGATCTGTCCGGGATGCCGTCAGGGTCATTTTGGGACTATTAGGTGATCATTTGAGGACCTTTTCGGCATCACTTCTGGATGGTTTTCGGTATCCGCTCAGGATCCCGTCGGAATTATTGCCGGACTTTTTCGGGATCATTTGGTGTCAGTTCCGGCATCATTTCTGGCTGGTTTTTGGGATTCGTCCGGCATCCCGTCGGGTTCACTTCGGGACTTTTTCTCGACTAATACGGGATCATTTGCGGGCCCTTTCGGCATCATTTCTAGATAGTTGTTGGGATCCGTTCGGGATCCCGTCAGGGTCTTTTCGGAACTATTAGGTGATCATTTGAGGACATTTCCGGCATCATTTCTGGATAGTTTTCGGGATCCTTTCGGGGTCCAGTCAGGGTCATTTCGGGACTTTTTCGGGATCATTTAGAGATGGCTTTCAGGATTCGTCCGGGAACCCGTCAGGGTAATTTCTGAACTTTTCCGAGACTATTTCGGGATAATTTTGGGACCTTCCCAAGATCATTTCTGGATGGATTTTGGGATCAGTCCGGGATGCCGTCAGGGTCATTTTGGTATTAGGTGATCATTTGAGGACCTTTCCGGCATCACTTCTGGATGGTTATCGGTATCCGATCAGGATCCCCTCGGAATCATTGCGGGACTTTTTCGGGATCATTTGGGGTCCCTCCCAAGATCATTTCTGGATGGATTTCGGGATCTGTCCGGGATCCCGTCAGGGTAATTTAGGGGTGCGTTCGAGATCCCGTCAGGGTCATTTCGGGACTTCTTCGGGAATATATTGAGATCATTTCTGGATGGTTTATGGGATCCATCCATGACCCCTTAAGGGTCATTTCGGGACTATTAGGTGATCATTTGAGGACCTTTCCGGCATCACTTCTGGATGATTTTCGGTATCCGTTCGGGATCCCGTCGGAATCAATGCGGGACTTTTACGGAATCATTTGGGATTCCTTCCGGCATCATTTCTGGATGGTTTTCGGGATTTGTCCGGGATCCCGTCGGGCTTATTTCGGGACCTTTTCGGGGCTAATAGGGGATCATTTGGGGATCCTCTAGGGGTCGCTTCGTGACTTTTTCTGTATCATTTTGGGACCCTTTCGGCATAATTTCTTGATGGTTTGCCGGATCCATCAGGGTCATTTCGGGACCATTTTGGGATCATTTGGGTACCCTTCCGAGATCATTTCTGGATCCGTCCGGGATGCCGTAGGAGCCATTTCGGGATTTTTTGTTACTTTTCCGGGATAGTTTTTGCACCCTTCCGGGATCATTTCTGGATCTGTGCGGGATCCCATCTGGGTCAATTCCGGACTATTTCGGGATCATTTTGGAATCCTTCCGGAATCATTTCTGTATGGTTTTCGCGATCCATCGTGGATCCCCTCGGAGCCATTTCGGAACTTTTTCTGGAGTTAGTCGGGATAATTTAGGGACCCTTCCTGGATATTTTCTGGATGGTTTCTGAGATCCGGGAGCCCGTCAGGGTAATTTCGGAACTTTTTCGGGACTATTTCGGGATCAATTTGGTACCCTTCAGGCATCATTTCTGTGTGGTTATCTGGATAAGTCTAGAATCGTGTCGTTGTCATTTCGGGTTTTTTTGGGACTACTTCGGGAACTTTTGGAAACACTTCCGGGGCGTTTCTGGATGGTTTTCGGGATCCGTCCGCGATAGCGTCGGGGTCATTTCGTGGCTTTTTCTGGATAATTTCGTTATCATTTTGGGATCCTATCAGGTTATCAGCTCATAAAGTTCTTTTTTTTACCCAATTACAAAAATAAAATGCATTAGACAGAAAAAAAAATTTAAACAGATAACTTTATAAGCAGGCTAACGTGAATAGCCCACATATTTCATTTTCTCCTTGCGGACGGGGCCGCGGGTAAAGGCTAGTATATTATAAATGGGAAAGTTTGGATGTTAAGATGTTTGGATGTTTGGATGTTTAGATGTTTGGATGTTTGGATGTTTGTCCAGACGTTTGTCTTTGTGACTCAATAACGCAAGAACGGCTGGACCGATTTGGATGAAATTTTGCACACATATATCCAATAGTCTAGAAGGATCTACTAGCTATATATTTTTCAAAAGGGCGTGGTCCCCGCCCCCTGAGAACAGTTATAATTTAATTATTATATTTTTTCGTCTTTGCGTCTGAATCACGCCAGAATGGCTACACGGATTTTGATGAAATTTGGGACACAGACAGTAGTATACTAGCGAAATTTTTTTCGAACATGGAAAGAGGGGTGGGGGTCCCACGACCCTTCGAGAAATTATTTTTCATAATTTTTACACATTATAACTTTACGTATACTGGCCTTCACCAATATCACAGACTCAAGGGATCAAATAAGTCGAGGGCTTACAAAGTAAGCAGTGACACCCTCCGCCCGCCCCCCTTTATCTCCCCCTCTGGTGTAAAATCCATAAATTGTTATAACTCAATCTAAATTTTCTCCTAAATCAATAGTTTTTGGTATCTGGTACATACAGAACGAGATCTAGACAATTTTGGAGGAACGATCAGTGGTCCTCTCCTCTACTCCCGCCATCCGCCCTCCATCAATTGTTTTTATTAGCACGCTTTTATTAGCTTTACCTGTATGTTTCTATCTAACTTTTTATTCGCTCCAATGCGCCTGCTGCCTTATTAACATGGTTTTATAATTAGCTTCACCTTATTTGTAATCCCGTAAGGGTCATATCGAGACCCTTCCGGGATCATTTCTGGATGGTGTTCGGGATCGGTCCGGGATTACGCCCGGGTAATTTCGGGACTTTTTCGGGACTATTTCGGGATCATTTTGGGACCCTTCCGGGATCATTTCTGTATAGTTTACGGGATCCGTCCGGGATCCCGTCGGGGTTATTTTGGAACATTTTCGGGACTATTCCGGAATCATTTCGGGACTATTTCGCGATCATTTGGGGACCCTTCCGGCATCATTTCTGGATGGTTTTCGGGATCCGTGCGGGATCTCGTCGGGGTCATATGGGGACTTTTTCGGGATCATTTGAGGGCTCTTCCGGCATCATTTCTGGATGGTTTTCGGGATCCGTCCGGGATATTGTCGGGGTCATTTGGGGACTTTTTCGGGATCATTTGGGGGCTCTTCCGACATCATTTCTGGATGGTTTTCGGGATCCGTCCGGGATCTCGTCGGGGTCATTTGGGGACTTTTTCGGGATCATTTTGGGGCTCATCCGGCATCATTTCTGGATGGTTTTCGGGATCCGTCCGGGATCCCGTCGGGGTCATTTCGGGACTTTTTCGCGACTAATACGGGATCATTTGGGAACCCTTTCGGCATCATTTCTGGATGGTTTTCGGGATCCGTCCGGGATCCCGTCGGGGTCATTTCGGGACTTTTTCGCGACTAATACGGGATCATTTGGGAACCCTTTCGGCATCATTTCTGGATGGTTTTCGGGATCCGTCCGGGATCCCATTAGGGTAATTTCGGGACTATTAGGGGATCATTTGGGAACCTTTCCGGCATCATTTCTGGATAATTTTCGGGATCCGTCCGGGATGCCGACGAGGTCATTTCGGGACTATTTCGGGATCATTTGGGATACCTACCGGCATCATTTCTGGATGGTTTTTGGGATTCGTCCGGGATCCCGTCGTGGTCCTTTCGGGACTTTTTTTCGACTAATACGGGATCATTTGCGGACCCTTTCGGCATCATTTCTGGATAGTTGTCGGGATCCCGTCACGGTCATTTCGGGACTATTAGGGGATCATTTGAGGACCTTTCCGGCATCATTTCTGTATTGTTTTCGGAATCCTTTCGGGATCCCGTCAGGGTCATTTTGGGACTTTTCTGGGGCTAATACGGGATCATTTGGGGATCCTCTAGGGGTCGTTTCGTGACTTTTTCTGTTTTATTTCGGGATCATTTGGGGACCCTTCCGGCATAATTTCTTGATGGTTTGCCGGATCCATCAGGGTCATTTCGGGACCATTTTGGGATCATTTGGGGACCCTTCCGAGATCATTTCTGGATCCGTCCGGGATGCCGTAGGAGCCATTTCGGGATTTTTTGTTACTTTTCCGGGATAGTTTTTGGACCCTTCCGGGATCATTTCTGGATCTGTGCGGGATCCCATCTGGGCCATTTCCGGACTATTTCGGGATCATTTTGGGATCCTTCCGGAATCATTTCTGTATGGTTTTCGCGATCCGTCGTTGATTCCCTCATAGCCATTTCGGAACCTTTTCTGGAGTATGTCGGGGTCATTTGGGGACTTTTTCGGGATCATTTGGGGCTCTTCCGGCATCATTTCTGGATGGTTTTCGGGATCCGTGCGGGATCTCGTCGGGGTCATTTGGGGACTTTTTCGGGATCATTTGGGGGCTCTTCCGGCATCATTTCTGGATGGTTTTCGGGATCCGTCCGGGATATCGTCGTGGTCATTTGGGGACTTTTTCGGGATCATTTGGGGGCTCTTCCGGCATCATTTCTGGATGGTTTTCGGGATCCGTCCGGGATCCCATCAGGGTAATTTCGGGACTATTAGGGGATCATTTGTGGACCTTTCCGGCATCATTTCTGGATAATTTTCGGTATCCGTCCGGGATGCCGAAGAGGTCATTTCGGGATTATTTCGGGATCATTTGGGATACCTACCGGCATCATTTCTGGATGGTTTTTGGGATCCCGTCGGGGTCATTTCGGGACTTTTTCTCGACTAATACGGGATCATTTGCGGACCCTTTCGGCATAATTTCTGGATAGTTGTCGGGATCCGTTCGGGATCCCGTCACGGTCATTTCGGAACTATTAGGGGATCATTTGAGGACCTTCCCGGCATCATTTCTTGATAGTTTTTGGAATCCTTTCGGGATCCCGTCAGGGTCATTTCGGGGCTTTTTCGGAATCATTTCAGGATTCGTCCGGGAACCCGTCAGGGTAATTTCTGGACTTTTCCGAGACTATTTCGGGATCATTTTGGGACCATCCCAAGATCATTTCTGGATGGATTTCGGGATTTGTCCGGGATGCCCTCAGGGTCATTTTGGGACTATTAGGTGAGCATTTGAGGACCGTTCCGGCATCACTTCTGGATGGTTTTCGGTATCCGTTCAGATTCCCGTTGGAATAATTGCGGGACTTTTTCGGGATCATTGGGGTCCCTTCCAAAATCATTTCTGGATGGTTTTTGGGATTCGTCCGGCATCCCGTCGGGGTCATTTCGGGACTTTTTCTCGACTAATACGGGATCATTTGCGGGCCCTTTCGGTATCATTTCTGGATAGTTGTCGGGATCCGTTCGGGATCCCGTCAGGGTCTTTTCGGAACTATTGGGAGATCATTTGAGGACCTTTCCGGCATCATTTCTGGTTAGTTTTCGGGATCCTTTCCGGGTCCCATCAGGGTCATTTCGGGACTTTTTCGGCATCATTTAAGATTGGTTTTCAGGATTCGTCCGGTATCCGTCAGGGTAATTTCTGGACTTTTCCCAGACTATTTCGGGATAATTTTGGGACCCTCCCAAGATCATTTCTGGATGGATTTCGGGATCTGTCCGGGATGCCGTCAGGGTCATTTTGGGACTATTAGGTGATCATTTGAGGACCTTTTCGGCATCACTTCTGGATGGTTTTCGGTATCCGCTCAGGATCCCGTCGGAATTATTGCGGGACTTTTTCGGGATCATTTGGTGTCCCTTCCGGCATCATTTCTGGCTGGTTTTTGGGATTCGTCCGGCATCCCGTCGGGTTCATTTCGGGACTTTTTCTCGACTAATACGGGATCATTTGCGGGCCCTTTCGGCATCATTTCTAGATAGTTGTCGGGGTCCGTTCGGGATCCCGTCAGGGTCTTTTCGGAACTATTAGGTGATCATTTGAGGACATTTCCGGCATCATTTCTGGATAGTTTTCGGGATCCTTTCGGGGTCCAGTCAGGGTCATTTCGGGACTTTTTCGGGATCATTTAGAGATGGCTTTCAGGATTCGTCCGGGAACCCGTCAGGGTAATTTCTGAACTTTTCCGAGACTATTTCGGGATAATTTTGGGACCTTCCCAAGATCATTTCTGGATGGATTTTGGGATCAGTCCGGGATGCCGTCAGGGTCATTTTGGTATTAGGTGATCATTTGAGGACCTTTCCGGCATCACTTCTGGATGGTTATCGGTATCCGATCAGGATCCCCTCGGAATCATTGCGGGACTTTTTCGGCATCATTTGGGGTCCCTCCCAAGATCATTTATGGATGGATTTCGGGATCTGTCCGGAATCCCGTCAGGGTCATTTAGGGGTGCGTTCGAGATCCCGTCAGGGTCATTTCGGGACTTCTTCGGGAATATATCGGGATCATTTCTGGATGGTTTATGGGATCCGTCCATGACTCCTTAAGGGTCATTTCGGGACTATTAGGTGATCATTTGAGGACCTTTCCGGCGTCACTTCTGGATGATTTTCGGTATCCGTTCGGGATCCCGTCGGAATCAATGCGGGACTTTTACGGAATCATTTGGGATTCCTTCCGGCATCATTTCTGGATGGTTTTCGGGATTTGTCCGGGATCCCGTCGGGGTTATTTCGGGACCTTTTCGGGGCTAATACGGGATCATTTGGGGATCCTCTAGGGGTCGTTTCGTGACTTTTTCTGTATTATTTCGGGATCATTTTGGGACCCTTTCGGCATAATTTCTTGATGGTTTGCCGGATCCATCAGGGTCATTTCGGGACCATTTTGGGATCATTTGGGGACCCTTCCGAGATCATTTCTGGATCCGTCCGGGATGCCGTAGGAGCCATTTCGGGATTTTTTGTTACTTTTCTGGGATAGTTTTTGCACCCTTCCGGGATCATTTCTGGATCTGTGCGGGATCCCATCTGGGTCAATTCCGGACTATTTCGGGATCATTTTGGAATCCTTCCGGAATCATTTCTGTATGGTTTTCGCGATCCATCGTGGATCCCCTCGGAGCCATTTCGGAACTTTTTCTGGAGTTAGTCGGGATAATTTAGGGACCCTTCCTGGATATTTTCTGGATGGTTTCTGAGATCCGTCCGGGAGCCCGTCAGGGTAATTTCGGAACTTTTTCGGGACTATTTCGGGATCAATTTGGTACCCTTCAGGCATCATTTCTGTGTGGTTATCTGGATAAGTCTAGAATCGTGTCGTTGTCATTTCGGGTTTTTTTGGGACTACTTCGGGAACTTTTGGAAACACTTCCGGGGCGTTTCTGGATGGTTTTCGGAATCCGTCCGGGATATCGTCGTGGTCATTTGGGGACTTTTTCGGGATCATTTGGGGGCTCTTCCGGCATCATTTCTGGATGGTTTTCGGGATCCGTCCGGGATATCGTCGGGGTCATTTGGGGACTTTTTCGGGATCATTTGGGGGCTCTTCCGGCATCATTTCTGAATGGTTTTCGGGATCCGTCCGGGATCCCATCATGGTAATTTCGGGACTATTAGGGGATCATTTGTGGATCTTTCCGGCATCATTTCTGGATAATTTTCGGTATCCGTCCGGGATGCCGACGAGGTCATTTCGGGATTATTTCGGGATCATTTGGGATACCTACCGGCATCATTTCTGGATGGTTTTTGGGATTCGTCCGGGATCCCGTCGGGGTCATTTCGGGACTTTTTCTCGACTAATACGGGATCATTTGCGGACCCTTCCGGGATCATTTCTGGATCTGTGCGGGATCCCATCTGGGTCAATTCCGGACTATTTCGGGATCATTTTGGAATCCTTCCGGAATCATTTCTGTATGGTTTTCGCGATCCATCGTGGATCCCCTCGGAGCCATTTCGGAACTTTTTCTGGAGTTAGTCGGGATAATTTAGGGACCCTTCCTGGATATTTTCTGGATGGTTTCTGAGATCCGTCCGGGATCCCGTCACGGTCATTTCGGAACTATTAGGGGATCATTTGAGGACCTTTCCGGCATCATTTCTGGATAGTTTTTGGAATCCTTTCGGGATCCCGTCAGGGTCATTTCGGGGCTTTTTCGGGATCATTTAAGGATGGCTTTCAGGATTCGTCCGGGAACCCGTCAGGGTAATTTCTGGACTTTTCCGAGACTATTTCGGGATCATTTTGGGACCTTCCCAAGATCATTTCTGGATGGATTTCGGGATTTGTCCGGGATGCCCTCAGGGTCATTTTGGGACTATTAGGTGAGCATTTGAGGACCGTTCCGGCATCACTTCTGGATGGTTTTCGGTATCCGTTCAGATTCCCGTCGGAATAATTGCGGGACTTTTTCGGGATCATTGGGGTCCCTTCCAAAATCATTTCTGGATGGTTTTTGGGATTCGTCCGGCATCCCGTCGGGGTCATTTCGGGACTTTTTCTCGACTAATACGGGATCATTTGCGGGCCCTTATGGTATCATTTCTGGATAGTTGTCGGGATCCGTTCGGGATCCCGTCAGGGTCTTTTCGGAACTATTGGGAGATCATTTGAGGACCTTTCCGGCATCATTTCTGGTTAGTTTTCGGGATCCTTTCCGGGTCCCTTCAGGGTCATTTCGGGACTTTTTCGGCATCATTTAAGATTGGTTTTCAGGATTCGTCCGGTATCCGTCATGGTAATTTCTGGACTTTTCCCAGACTATTTCGGGATAATTTTGGGACCCTCCCAAGATCATTTCTGGATGGATTTCGGGATCTGTCCGGGATGCCGTCAGGGTTATTTTGGGACTATTAGGTGATCATTTGAGGACCTTTTCGGCATCACTTCTGGATGGTTTTCGGTATCCGCTCAGGATCCCGTCGGAATTATTGCGGGACTTTTTCGGGATCATTTGGTGGTTTTTTGGGATTCGTCCGGCATCCCGTCGGGTTCATTTCGGGACTTTTTCTCGACTAATACGGGATCATTTGCGGGCCCTTTCGGCATCATTTCTAGATAGTTGTCGGGATCCGTTCGGGATCCCGTCAGGGTCTTTTCGGAACTATTAGGTGATCATTTGAGGACATTTCCGGCATCATTTCTGGATAGTTTTCGGGATTCTTTCGGGGTCCAGTCAGGGTCATTTCGGGACTTTTTCGGGATCATTTAGAGATGGCTTTTAGGATTCGTCCGGGAACCCGTCAGGGTAATTTCTGAACTTTTCCGAGACTATTTCGGGATAATTTTGGGACCTTCCCAAGATCATTTCTGGATGGATTTCGGGATCTGTCCGGGATCCCGTCAGGGTCATTTAGGGGTGCGTTCGAGATCCCGTCAGGGTCATTTCGGGACTTCTTCGGGAATATATCGGGATCATTTCTGGATGGTTTATGGGATCCGTCCATGACCCCTTAATGGTCATTTCGGGACTATTAGGTGATCATTTGAGGACCTTTCCGGCGTCACTTCTGAATGATTTTCGGTATCCGTTCGGGATCCCGTCGGAATCAATGCGGGACTTTTACGGAATCATTTGGGATTCCTTCCGGCATCATTTCTGGATGGTTTTCGGGATTTGTCCGGGATCCCGTCGGGGTTATTTCGGGACCTTTTCGGGGCTAATACGGGATCATTTGGGGATCCTCTAGGGGTCGTTTCGTGACTTTTTCTGTATTATTTCGGGATCATTTTGGGACCCTTTCGGCATAATTTCTTGATGGTTTGCCGGATCCATCAGGGTCATTTCGGGACCATTTTGGGATCATTTGGGGACCCTTCCGAGATCATTTCTGTATCCGTCCGGGATGCCGTAGGAGCCATTTCGGGATTTTTTGTTACTTTTCCGGGATAGTTTTTGCACCCTTCCGGGATCATTTCTGGATCTGTGCGGGATCCCATCTGGGTCAATTCCGGACTATTTCGGGATCATTTTGGAATCCTTCCGGAATCATTTCTGTATGGTTTTCGCGATCCATCGTGGATCCCCTCGGAGCCATTTCGGAACTTTTTCTGGAGTTAGTCGGGATAATTTAGGGACCCTTCCTGGATATTTTCTGGATGGTTTCTGAGATCCGTCCGGGAGCCCGTCAGGGTAATTTCGGAACTTTTTCGGGACTATTTCGGGATCAATTTGGTACCCTTCAGGCATCATTTCTGTGTGGTTATCTGGATAAGTCTAGAATCGTGTCGTTGTCATTTCGGGTTTTTTTGGGACTACTTCGGGAACTTTTGGAAACACTTCCGGGGCGTTTCTGGATGGTTTTCGGGATCCGTCCGCGATAGCGTCGGGGTCATTTCATGGCTTTTTCTGGATAATTTCGTTATCATTTTGGGATCCTATCAGGTTATCAGCTCATAAAGTTCTTTTTTTTACTCAATTACAAAAATAAAATGCATTATACAGAAAAAAAATTTCGGGTTTTTTTGGGACTACTTCGGGAACTTTTGGAAACACTTCCGAGGCGTTTCTGGATGGTTTTCGGGATCCGTCCGCGATAGCGTTGGGGTCATTTCGTGGCTTTTTCTGGATAATTTCGTTATCATTTTGGGATCCTATCAGGTTATCAGCTCATAAAGTTCTTTTTTTTACTCAATTACAAAAATAAAATGCATTAGACAGAAAAAAAATTTTAAACAGATAACTTTATAAGCAGGCTAACGTGAATAGCCCACATATTTCATTTTCTCCTTGCGGACGGGGCCGCGGGTAAAGGCTAGTGAACTTATAAAGTGTTATATTTCTTTAGAGTCAATTAATTGTTTACTTTTTAGTTAATTTTATTAACGAATAATAAAAGCTTATTTTTATAAAAAGTGTTTTCTTTAATGTTATTTTTTACTTTTTAGTTCGTTTTATTAACAAGTAATAAAAGCTTGTTCTCAGAAAAGCTTTTTTCTTAAATTTAATTTAAATATCAATTTTTTTTATTTTTTAGTAGGGTAAAATATTGTTTAAATTAGTTATGTAATCTTTACTTAGTTATTTGTAACGTTTCTCATCCTATCCATTCCTTTTCATGCATCAACATTACAAGGTTTCTTCGAAGTCAACTTTCAACAGTCAAGTCCTTCGATTCGAAGACCTGTTAAAGACCTAACTCGGCTTAAAGCCACATAAGCTTGACCTGCAGCAAATAATTTGCAGCCTAGATAAATAACAGCATGATCTACGGTAGTTCCCTGCATTTTGTGCACAGTTGAAGCCCACGACAAGACAATAGGGAGCATTCTTCTTTCAGCTGTGGCGTGATTAAATTTAGAAGGAAATTGAACTGATTTAGGCTGTATTATGTGGACGCCATCGTTACCAAAGTCTACGCGAACCGATGGTATATCGTTATGGTATAGTTGAGCACGTCTGTAATATAGCCATATAATTTCAGTGATGTGACCTATTGCTCCGCTACAAGTCCCTTAGCAACGTCAACGTTAGATCTCAACATAACTTTAGCACCAACTAGTTCTTTTGAAAGACCTCCTGTTTTGTTAATGGCTGAGTGTACAATAATATTAACATCAATCTGATCATTGTTTTTTGTTCCATCAATTAATTGATCTTGCTAATAATCAGTTATCAATTGAGTGAAAGAAATTGTGCTTTTGAAACGATACGTTGAGCCAACTGTCAACAACCAATCGATAAAAACGTTGAGTGAATAGAGCCGAACATTTTTATGCTCACTAATTTGTCGTAAAGTTGCAACTGTGCGTTCCAAGAAGTTATCACTAATCATCTTCGCCAGCAGTTTTGCTTTTGGAATGCGCCCCATGCTTTCTTCAACTCATTCAAATGAATTTGTAGATACATATGTGCAGACACATGTTCACGTGTTCTTGCAACAACAAAACGTTAAATACATACATATATACATATGAATATACAGATTTTCGAGAAAACATATCGTATGTGTTTGCCAAAAGTGGCTTCACTTCGGATATCAGCATCTTCGGTTGTCAGATCTTTCGCGTTCAACGCTAACGCGGTATCAGGATGAAAAAGACTCTCAACCAAATTACTGATACAAATCGCTACGTTTAAATAACCCTGACTACCCCCTGCAATAATCGTTGGATCATGTGGTCCACTGGAGTACTTACCATTATACTCCACTGTAATGCAGCAATGGACCAACTCATGTTTCTACACGAACATATTGTAAGCCGATCATTGCTCGTTTTTAACGATTGTAGCCACTACACGATGTTTATTGGACTGTGGGTACTCCATGGATTACTCTGATGTAATGCGGAGCTGAAGTATATGGTCCTAGGACATCGCAATGTTAATTGGACCATATTTTTTGTATGAATTGTGGTTAATTTTGGAGCACTCGCTTGGTCCATAGCGAGTACTCCATACATGCATGCATGGAGTACTCGCGATTTTTGCAGGGTAAGTATGAGTACACGATTTTTTATATCATGATGCGAATATATTGGAGCATATTCATAATCGAAATAAAATGTGACTAAGTTAGTTGAAGCATTTTTGACATAGAGCACATATAAAATTGTGTCAAACAGTGCTAACTAAATTAAAATCATATTTTATTCTGACTTTGCCTAAGTCGCGTTCAGTTTACAACTACTCATTGCAGATCTCTGCTCTATGGGTTCAATCTGTAAAACAAAATCAAGTGCGCAGAAAAGTATGAAACATTTAGCGATGACAGCCTAAGAGCCTTCCGCGATTTACAACCAGCTTGACTGAATTTTGTGTGTGTTAGTGCAGTCGGGTGGCTTCGTGACACACGTATTTGTTGTCGGCTACACGTTGATGAAAATCAAAAATTTTTGATTTTTTCATTTGACGCTAGCTTATTTGATAGTCGCGGGGTGTGATTGACAAAACGCAGTGTTGTATTTAGTTTGTGTCGACATTCAAAATGAACAAGTACGCGGAAGAACAGCAATTCATATTAAAATTTATTGAAATTTATTAATGTTTAGCAGCTTTATTTGTGCGGCCACCGTGGTGTGATGGTAGCGTGCTCCGCCTATCACACCGTATGCCCTGGGTTCAACTCCCGGGCAAAGCAACATCAAAATTTTAGAAATAAGATTTTTCAATTAGAAGAAAATTTTTCTAAGCGGGGTCGCCCCTCGGCAGTGTCTGGCAAGCGCTCCGATTGTATTTCTGCCATGAAAAGCTCTCAGTGAAAACTCATCTGCCTTGCAGATGCCGTTCGGAGTCGGCATAAAACATGTAGGTCCCGTCCGGCCAATTTGTAGGGAAAAATCAAGAGGAGCACGACGCAAATTGGAAGAGAAGCTCGGCCTTAGATCTCTTCGGAGGTTATCGCGCCTTACATTTATTTTTTATTTAGCAGCTTTATGGAATGTAAAGCTTTTATTATTATTTAATACAATTTTTATTAATTTTTTTATTATTTAATAAAACTGCTGTAGTTGCAAGTAAAAAAAGTCATCATCCGATGACGGCATATTCACGTCCGAACGCTACGGTTTCTCAATGCAAATGTTGATTGATGGCTTTTTATTTGATAGTCGCGGGGCAAGCGGCAAATACCCGACACGCACACATACAAAAACTCAGTCAATCTGGTTGTAAATCGCGGAAGGCTTTAAAGCGAAGTTACCTCGTTGTTGTTGTTGTTGTTGTAGCAATGCTCGCCCCACCTAATAGCCGCGACCGATCACAAATTGTCATCAATATCCTCTAACGGGAGTCCAAGGAAACTTGCCGTTTCAACAGGGGTGGACCATAAGGAAAGGGGTGTTAGAGGCGTTGGTTCCACATTACAATTAAAGAGATGGTTGGTGTCATGTGGGGACACATTGCAAGCAGGGCATACATTTTGTATGTCGGGGTTGATTCTGGATAGGTAAGAGTTTAACCTGTTACAGTATCCAGAACGAAGTTGAGCAAGAGTGACACCCGTTTCCCTGGGGAGTATGCGTTCCTCTTCTGCGAGTTCTGGATATTTTTCTTCAAGTACTGGATTCACCGGGCAATTCCCGACATAAAGGTCCGACGCCTGTCTATGGAGTTCACCAAGGACCTGCTTGTGTTTTTCCGCTTCATACGGCTGGGTTCTCAGGTGCCGTATTTCCTCAAAATGCTTACGGAGATGACTCCTTAGGCCCCTAGGCGGTGCTGGTTCGTCAATCAGATGTCTGTTGGGATGCCCAGGTTTCTGGGTATTCAACAGTAACTGTTTGGTCAGCATCTCATTTCTCTCCCTGATGGGGAGTATTCTCGCCTCATTATGCAGATGGTGTTCTGGGGACATAAGAAGACAGCCCGTGGCGATTCTGAGAGCAGTATTTTGGCAGGCCTGTAGTTTCTTCCAGTGGGTGGTTTTTAGGCTTGGCGACCATATGGGTGACGCGTAGCACGTAATCGGCTGGCTAATTGCTTTGTATGTGGTCAAGAGCGTTTCTTTATCTTTTCCCCAGGTACTGCCAGCAAGGGATTTGAGGATTTTATTACGGCTCTGAATTCTTGGAACAATTGCGGTTGCGTGCGCACCAAAATGTAGATCCTGATCAAACGTCACACCCAAGATTTTGGGGTGTAGGACAGTCGGTAGCGTAGTGCCATCGACGTGGATGTTCAATATGGTCGACATTTGGGGCGTCCATGTTGTAAATAAGGTCGCGGAAGATTTAGTCGGTGACAATGACAGGTTTCGCGAGGCGAAAAAACTGGAGAGATCAGGGAGATAGCCGTTTATTTTATTGCATAGCTCATCGATCTTTGGGCCTGGGCCTGTGGCCATTATTGTGCAGTCATCGGCGTAGGAAACGATTGTGACTCCTTCCGGTGGTGAAGGTAGCTTAGATATGTAGAAATTAAACAAAAGCGGGGATAGGACACCACCCTGTGGCACCCCTTGTTTAATTCTCCTTTGTTTTGATGTTTCGTTTCTGAATTGCACCGATGCCTGCCGACCACCCAGGTAATTTGCGGTCCACCTTTTAAGACATGGGGGAAGGGTAGACCCTTCCAGGTCTTCCAGTAACGAGCCATGGTTGACCGTATCAAAAGCTTTTGATAGGTCTAACGCTACGAGTACTGTTCTATGGTGGGGATATTGATTCAAACCGCAATTTATCTGGGTGCTAATGACATTTAGCGCGGAGGTAGTGCTATGGAGTTTTCTGAAGCCATGCTGATGAGGGGCTAGCTGCAAATGTGCTTGGAAATGAGGGAGCAAAATGGCTTCAAGCGTCTTTGCCACTGGCGATAGGAGAGATATCGGACGATATGACTCACCTACGTTAGCTGGTTTCCCAGGCTTTAGTAGCGGGACCACCTTGGCCATTTTCCATTTCTCGGGTATGACAAAGGTGGAAAGAGACAGGTTGAAGACATGCGCTAAATATTTGAAACCCTCTTTCCCTAGGTTTTTAAGCATCGGCATGGCTATGCCGTCTGGGCCCACTGCTTTGGATGGTTTAGCGCGACCAATGGCGTCCTCAACCTCTCTAGCGGTGATGGTAATTGGTGACGCGCTGAGTTTGTGTTTATGTGCACGTCTATTGGCTCTCCGTCTATCTTTGTCGACCGTAGGATGCATTATATATTGTCGGCAGAAAGCGCTCGCGCATTTTTTCGCATCCGACAGCACCTTATCGCCAAAGGCGATGGAAACTTTGTCTTTGTGCTTAGTCGGATTCGATAGGGACTTTACAGTGGACCAAAGTTTGCCTACACCGGTAGAGAGGTTACAACCTCTTAGGTGCTCTTCCCATTTCGCCCGCTTGTGTTCGTCCACAAGCGATCTGATGCGTTGGTTTATATCCCTTATTTGGGGGTCGCCTGGATCAAGCTGTCTTATAAGGTCGCGTTCCCTCGCTAAGCTCGCGGCCTCCGCCGGGAAGTGGGCCGGATTTCGGGAATTCTCCCGGCGGGAATGAAATGTGCCGAGGCGGATTCAATGACCTTACGGAAGGCACGCTCCCCTTGGCGGGCATCAGTCGGGATAGGGAGGGCAGCAAAGCTGCTGTCTGTTGCAGATTTATATTCTTCCCAATTTCCTTTTTTGAAGTTTATGAAAGTGCGTTTTTCGGTGACGATGAAGTCGGCGGTACGCTCGAACGAAATAAGTATGGGCAGGTGGTCGGATGCCAATGTTACCATCGGCTGCCAGTTGACGCAGTTTACGAGTTCTGCGCTCACGATTGAGATATCTGGCGAGCTATGACAGCTTCCTACCATACGTGTGGGGGCGTCTCCGTTAATTGTGCAGAACGTCGTTTCGTCTATTTGATCCGCCAACATCTCACCCCTACTGTCCGCCCGCAAGTTTGAATGCCATAGGTCGTGATGGGCATTGAAATCGCCTAAGATAATGCGATTGTTGCCAGTGAGTAAGGCCTCGATATTAGGGCGGTATCCACTGGGGCAACAGGTGACAGGAGGGATGTAGATGTTGATGATTTCTAGATTTGCATCGCCTGACCGGACAGATAGGCCTTGACGTTTTAAGACATTGTCACTGCGGTCGATGCCAGGATCAAATATATGATATTGCACAGAGTGGTGTATAATAAACGCGAGGCCGCCTCCATTTCCGCTCTCGCGGTCTTTCCTGTGGACAATATAACCAGAGCAGGTCTGCAATGCAGATCTTGCTGTGAGTTTAGTCTCTTGAATCGCAGCAATGCGGATGTTGTGCCGCTTCATGAAATCGACTATCTCCGTAATCTTCCCAGTTAGTCCATTACAGTTGAACTGCAGAATTCTGAAGTGCATGAGGGGTGACGCCGCCACTCTAGGGGTAAGTGAGGGGTGACTACGCCTAGGTTGTGGAAGGCCAGGACGCAATTGCTGTTGTGGCCTTGGGACTGGGCGCCCTTGGGCAAGCATTGGGGTACCCGGATGATTTGGGTTTGCGACCTGGCAACATGGCGCGATGAAACCCGTCGAGGGGTTGCCGTCGCGGAGACCAGAACATCTAGGAAAGTGGCACCACCCAAGGCAGGAGCTGCATTGAGCGGATGTCGCAAACCTATATATTCTGTGCTGGCAGACGGTGCAAACGGAGGCAGGGACTAAGAGTCTGTTTCCCTGACCTGCACGATTGCTGCCAGAAAAGAGGGGAGGAGAAGAAGACGGGGGCAGGGGCTGATGCTAAGCATTGCTACCAGCTCTACTACGAAGGTAGTAGTTATGAGTGGTATCAGCTGTTTGAGTTGTTGGCGCCGTGGGGCGCGAGCAGCAGCGGGTACTTGTTGTGGCTTGCTGAGCAGCGAAGCTGCTGGAAGGTAGTGGGGATACGCTTAGGCGTAGACTACGGGACGCCCTTGGGCGTGAGCAGCAAGGAGTCACAAAAGATTTATAAAAGTTACGTGGACGTCGGGTTTTGGGATCAAGCCCAGAACAACCTGTCCGATGCAACCATCCCTTGCACGAGACACACTGAACAGAGTATGACCGTCCTAAAAAGATTCTTTTCTGGCAAATGCAGCAAAACCATTTCTCAGGACCGGGGTGCGGAGACGGACCCGGATTGGGTTCGATACCTTCCCGGAGTAAGAGAATATGTAGCAGTCCTGCTGCAAGGAGCTGCTGGGAGGATGACAATTTGTGGAGGGACGAAACAAATTAAATGGGGTCACACTGAAATGACAGTCCTTGGTCGGGAAAAATCCCGAGTCGCTCCGGTACATAGAACCGACTGCCTTGGGAAGTTACCTCGTTCTTGAGCCGCTGTAGGTTATTCACCATCCCTCTAAACAAAGGACTTAAGCGCCAAATACACGACACGAACATTTCCGCGAACATTCCGCAATCTTGTTCGCAGCTTTGGCCATACACCATACGAACTTTTGGCCGAACATTAGTTCTCTTTCAGACAGCGATGAATACGGACAACAATTGTGCTGCAGCAATATTGCTCGCTGTGGCATTTAAGCGTAAAAAAAAGAGAGAAGATCGCAAAACAATGATGGCAAAACTTTATACATTTCAATAAATTCACTCAAAAATTTTTTATTGTCCATTTTACTTTTCCGCGCACGTCTGTTCCGTTCAGAAATTACTACGATTATGAGCTATTTCGCCATACACGCACGAACAGTTCGCGCAAATGTTCGCCAAAAATTAAAATATTTTGATTTTTGGCGAACAATTGCGCGAACTGGCAAACACCACCATACACGACAGAAAAGGTCGCAGAAACATGACACAACGGGAATGTTCGCGGAAATGTTCGTGTTGTGTATTTGGCGCTTTAGGCTTTTATTCCCTTGTGAACACAAATCTTTACCGATAAATCTGTTATCGATAAAGTAATATTGCATTGTCATCGGAGTTATACATGTGTGCAAAATTTCATCTCAATCGGACACCGGGAAGTGTATCAAATTTAACTTGGAAGATTTGATTACAGACAACAGCCAAGTGAAAGTAAATAAAAGCTTATAAAAAGTAACAACGTAATTTAGAAGACAAGCTCGGCCTAAATCTCCTCGTAGGTATATCGCGCCATGTATTAAATTTGTTTGGTTCCATTATGTAGGGTGTAATAACTAAAGCTTGCGATTTCTCGAAAGTGATCGAGAAGAGATTTCTCGCGAGTCTCGCCTTCTTGCGAGATTCTCGAATCTCGAATTACTGGTAATGCTCGCAAGCTTCTCGACATTCAACTTAATCGATTCATTGGCTGTTTTATATAGAGTTTACGATTTCTTCTAGAGGACAAGCCAAAATGTCCGCAAAACCAACAGTAAAAAACCCGAAATGTATAGAATATTGCCAATGCAGCGACTGAATTGAAAGTCGAGAAGATCGCGAGTATTACGAGTAATTCGAGATTCGAGAATCTCGCGAGAAGCCGTGTTCTTGATGTCTCGTTGAAAAATAAAATATTGCGAACAAAATTATATGTATAATAAATGTCGCGGGTTCGAATCGAGCTCAAGGCCTAACAATAATTTTTTATCATTATTATTGTTATGATAAATTTTTTCTTAATTGAAAAAATTTTTAAATTAGAATAGAAGAAAGAAAAAATTTTAGACAACTGCCAAAGCTCGTTGTATAGATCCATTTCGGGAACTGCTAAATTCCTTCATCGGCAACGTTTAGGCGCCGCTGCTATAACCATTCAGCCACCACAGCGGTTTTTTGTTTGTCTTCATAAATCCTACTTCCATTCTGGTTCGTGCCAATTGATATTCACAACACTGCGACATCTGTTGCAGAATAGCTATGAAAATTGGACTTGTTTGTTGGCAATGCTGCCATAGTGTCATATTTTATTGACACTTTTTTCCCCGTGCTCTGGGATGTATTAACAATTTTTGTTGTTATATCGGCCTACTGATTTTAAGATCGCGGGTTCGAATCGAGCTCAAGGCCTAACAATAATTTTTTATCATTATTATTGTTATGATAAATTTTTTCTTAATTGAAAAAATTTTTAAATTAGAATAGAAGAAAGAAAAAATTTTAGACAACTGCCAAAGCTCGTTGTATAGATCCATTTCGGGAACTGCTAAATTCCTTCATCGGCAACGTTTAGGCGCCGCTGCTATAACCATTCAGCCACCACAGCGGTTTTTTGTTTGTCTTCATAAATCCTACTTCCATTCTGGTTCGTGCCAATTGATATTCAATTAAGAAAAAATTTATCATAACAATAATAATGATACAAAATTATTGTTAGGCCTTGAGCTCGATTCGAACCCGCGATCTTAAAATCAGTAGGCCGATATAACAACAAAAATTGTTAATACATCCCAGAGCACGGGGAAAAAAGTGTCAATAAAATATGACACTATGGCAGCATTGCCAACAAACAAGTCTAATTTTCATAGCTATTCTGCAACAGATGTCGCAGTGTTGTGAATATCAATTGGCACGAACCAGAATGGAAGTAGGATTTATGAAGACAAACAAAAAACCGCTGTGGTGGCTGAATGGTTATAGCAGCGGCGCCTAAACGTTGCCGATGAAGGAATTTAGCAGTTCCCGAAATGGATCTATACAACGAGCTTTGGCAGTTGTCTAAAATTTTTTCTTTCTTCTATTCTAATTTAAAAATTTTTTCAATTAAGAAAAAATTTATCATAACAATAATAATGATAAAAAATTATTGTTAGGCCTTGAGCTCGATTCGAACCCGCGATCTTAAAATCAGTAGGCCGATATAACAACAAAAATTGTATAATAAATGTTTTGAGTTAAATGTCATTGAAACAATATAATCAACAAAAAAGTCACAAGTAAAAAAAAACCAAGTGTATAAATACTGTTCATAAAGCGATTAAGTAAGAATGTCGAGAAGCTCGCGAGATTTACGAGTACTTCGAGACACGAGAATCTCGCGAGAAGTCGAGTGCTCGATTTCTCGGGTTTCGAAAATCTCGCTTGTGTTCGAGAAGAAATCGTAAGCTCTACTAATAACAATAAACACGAATAGCAAAAATCTTGGAAATATGCATTGGATAGCCTTGATTGGAATCAGCGGATCCTTCCTAGAATATATTTGTTTGGACTTCTTTGAAGTACTCGTGCTCGGTCAAAAGCTTAGGTCTATCACAACGTAGCGCTTGAATCGGAGGACGCTGCCAATAAAAAATCTGGCAGTCTGTTCGTGTGTAGCGCCGCCTAACTAAATTCTTGTGAGTAGTAAAATCCCTCTGACCAACTATATTTGAGTAGCACTTAACCTCGTGTGTTTTTCTAATCTTCCAATTCGTCCCCTTACTGTTGTTTTATCCTAGCATTTTGATTATAATCTTCACATTGAAACTTGTTAAAATCGTTTCCATTTAAGAATGCATAACGAAACAATTCAAATATATCAATAAATTTCAAAACATTGTCAATTTTAATTTAGTGAATATATTTTGCTAACATAACATTTAGATAATAGTACGCTTAGAATTTTATAAACAACCCTTAAACAAGATGGTTAACAATTTGAGAACTATTGTTCTTAAAGACTTGCTGGTGCTTAAACAAATGGACATATGTACATATATGAACAAATAACATTTATTAAATTTTTTATTGCAGTTAACCACCGGCGGCGGCAGTAAACGTTCACAACAATTGGCTTACCAAAACAATGATACATCCATTATAAGTCATCGTGAAGGTACGCCTATGGGAGAGCTAACACCGCATGAAGAGATACTTTATTTGCGTCGACAATTGGCCAAATTAAATCGTCGTGTATTAAATATTGAAATCAACAATGAACAACGTTTACAACGTGAGAAAATCGTATATTGTTTGGGCTTAGCGTATTTTGTATTGAAAGCTGTATTTTGGTTAAATCGCAATTGAATACGATGAACTTATGATTGAGTACATGCATACATCTAACATACAACATGCATTCAAAAGTACGGCACACGCGAAATAACGATAATAAGTTGTATCATCGTAACTCTTTAATGGTATTTATAAGTGGAAAATAGTCTCTTAATTTGTTAATCGACGTAGAGATTGACTACAACTTAGAGAGTGATGGGTGGTGTTAGGTGGCGTTAATACAAATGTAATGTGTGTATATTAATGCATACATGCTTCATAAATAAACACATACATATATCATATCGACTGCTGAGTGGAATATCACCCTATCTCGGCCACCTTTTCGACAACGTACTATCTCAGAAAACGTTTGAAAACGCTCTTTTTCAGAATTTGAAAAACGCCCCAGCTAATGCAAAATGCATTGAATTTGAGCTCAAATAGGGCGTTTTTGAAATAAATTCTGAAATAGGGCATTATATAAAAGTTTGGTGATATAGGGCGTTTTCGAAAAGCTAGCTGAGATAGGGTGATATTCCACTCAGTAGTCGATATTTTCTTAGGTTTTTCTTAATTTTTTATATAATGCTAGCAATTGTGAAAGTGTTTGTTTGAATTGAATCTTATTGCTTAAAAATGCATGTTAATATACATTATACCAAATTATTTCATAGTTGTCATAATATAAATACAAATGTATATAAACGTATAACGAAATTATTGGGAAGCACACTTCAGCGTGCTTTTTCAATGGTTTTCTAAGATAAAAAACTGCATTTTTTAAGACATTACTAAGCTGCTATAATTGATATTTATTTCGCTATACGTTTATGTAAATGCCGAATCTAAATTTATTAAAAAAAAATCCTAAACAATAACTCCAATAAGAAGAGTAGGAACTACAAAAAACTAAGTTGATTTATTTCTGACATCCTCGATTTTTTTCTTGGAATGTAAAAAGCCCAGAGTTGTAAAAGAATGCATTCTATGCGAATGAAATTCAGTTGAAGTCGTAGTCAATAACTTTAAATTTCGAATGCATCCAATGACTAGTTTGTTCACTAAGTACTAAAAAAATGAAGTCAGATCACAATGTATTTCAGTGCAATATGTATACCGTTATATTATTTTACTATGTTTTCGTTACTAGGCGAATAATATAAGCCTCAACCCTCGTATTTATCGATGCATTCAATGATTGTCATGTATAGTGCAAACCGCTTATTAAAGAAAACTGTATGAGAAAATGTGATTGTTGGCAAACAAAGTTAGAAGGGGATACATAAAAAGTAAATAAAAAGAACGAATTATGTATGTATATTAGGGCGGGTCAAATTGCATGGGAAAAAGGGGGAGGGGGGGAATTCAGGTGCACATCCAGTTTCTGGATATAAAATTTTCTAACAAAATTAGGGAGGCTCGAAATTCATTTCAGACCTATGGTCCCATGGACAATATTACTCAGTATGACCCATAGATTCAGAAACTGGATGTGCCTTTTCAACAATAAATTCGGCCCACCCTAATGTATATGTATTACTAATAATATTGAGATGACACATCGCAGCGCATGAACCCGGATAGAAAACTGAATTTTAATTTACAGAAAAAAAAATTTAAATAAAAAATTAAATTTAAACATGTAATTAATTACTAAATATGTAATTATAACATATGACATTTCAATACATATTAAGTAAAATTGCACTTCGAACATGTGTCATATGCCTCAATACAGCCTCATGCGAAATGACTTCGAAGAATGCAAATCACTGCAAGTGACTTCAAAAAGACTTTATTCAATTATTGCAATACATGAATATTAAAGAGAGAGCTGAAAACCCGCATACTGAGTCTCAAAATGAAGTCTGAATGGTGACTTCAATTTTAAGTCTCAGTCATAGAATTCAAAAATTTTACTAAAAATCAAGTGAATAATTATTCGCGAAAGGATGTATTCTTTTACAAATCTGAAAAAGACGATCCACACATTGAAATTCCTTCATATTCAACTTTATGGATATTTGTATTTTACTTTATTTTTTTCATACATTTTTAATTAAAAATATTTTTACTTTAATGCCATATTAATGTTAAATATGAAAAACTAAACTTTATAGTTCGAATTGTTTTTACTTTAAGTAAATAGCGCTGTTTAACACTCGCAGAAAAAAAAGGCACAGTAAAGCGCTTCATAAACCTTTTTTCCAACGTGAACATGAGTAAGTTCTAGCGTCTAATATCTTTATTATTACTACGCTTTTCTATGAAAAAGCGGATGAACTAGCTAAAAAGGGCGCATCCCTTGAAGCTTGCTCCGTAGAAGTCCCAATTAGACTGGGCGAGATTAAGCGAAGGCGAGAGGCGCACATGATCGACCAAGCGGGAAAGGCGTGGGTTCAAGCGCGGGGCTGTAAAGTTTCGAAGATTATATGTAGGTCTAACAACCTTAGACTAACAAAGTTGCTTCTATCATTAAAAAGAGAGGAATGTAGACTGATGACGGGTATTCTGACTGGACACTGCCTTCTGGCGCCACATGCCTTTAAATTAGGCTTGGCCAGTGATAGCATATGTAGGAAGTGTGGGTTGGAGGAGGAAACTATCGAGCACGTTCTGTGCTCGTGCCCTGCACTTGCCAGGCTAAGACTCAAGCTATTAGGAGTGATATAGCTGTCAGATCTAGGAGCAGCAAGTGGCTTAAGTCCTAAGAAGCTTCTAGTATTTGCCAAGGTGACGGAGTTATTTTATAACATAGGTCCTGGTTTTTGATAGGGTTTTTCAGTTTGGTCGTTAAAACAAACTTCTGGTAACACTATGGACTCAATCAGTCTATGTGAGGTCCTCATGGACCGGCCAGTTCAACCTAACCTAACCTAGCTCTGTTTTTCGCGATAACTGGTACATTAAATTATAGAGAACAAAAAACAACTTTCGAAATGTATAAAAAACAAAACAATCATTTCTGTAAATGTTTTTGGAAAATAAAGTAAGCATAAATTCAAATTATTTCAATTTTCTTGAATAATCTTTTTGAAAGCGTTGAAAGCAAATGTTTCTTAATGATCTAACTATATGGTAAGCTCATCTCTACAGCAACAACATACCTTTGTTCAGATTGTCAAAATCTGCTTGTTGGTATTAGGCGAATGGAATGGAATGAAAAGATAAAACTTAGCAGTTTTTGTGTGTTGTAAAAAAATGTTATCAATGTGTTGGTTTCAGTTTGAGTTTGCCATCTCCTTTTGACAATCCCTACTACAGTGAAATAAAAAAAAATAAAATCAGCTGATGAGATGAGCCAACCATATAGTTGAGCCATGTGATTTAACTTTATATATGTGCAAAAGGCAAATGTATTATTTTATTTTAATACTATCCTCGCATTTCAATGATACTTGAACCAGATACGGATAGAGATTTAACATGATCCATGTGGTTCACATGATGCATATGGTTCACATTGTTCTTGCATTTGCATGTTAAATCTATCCGTATCTGGTTCACGTTTCATTAGAATACGAGGTATGTAAGTTAACATTTACAAGCTTATAACCAAGGTTACATTTCGATTATTAACATTTTTTTAAGATATTTTCTAAATGAAAATTTTAAATAATCGAAATGCAACCTTGGCGATAAGCTTGCAAATGTTAACTTACATAATTTTAAAATAAATCCGTAAGCTTTTTAAAAACTTGCTTTTCGTTTAGTTTGCTTGCTGGGTATGCAAGCACTCACTCAAATGGTTGCGTAGGCAATGCAACCGCATGTGAAAACCGAATTTTCGTACTTACCACGGCAAAGTGCATGTTGAATCACAGTTTTCGTTGCGAAGATTTCAAAACTCACCACAGCTTCATGTTTACGTTCAGAAAGAGGTGTATGGAGTATTTAAAAAAGGGATACAAAAAATTCAAAAAAACGAAATTTATGTTCGAGATATAAAACTCTAAAAGTTTTTTTTTTTTGAGCGGTGGAAAAGAAAAAAATGTTTATAGGTAAACCTATAAGAAAAACAATTCATAAAAATATGAACTGTAAGAATATAAAAATTAGATTTGCGAACTTATTTTGTAACTCGATCCGAAAAAAATGCTCGAATTCAAATAATACTTTATTTTCGAAAAACATGAAGTCAAGAACTTTTTTTTTAACACGGCAACAAAAAGACGAAACTTGAGTTAGAGATCATTCTGCGGCTTGAATCGAAAATAAATTTGGTGGCGTTCTTAGCAAAGAATAAATCATCAAAGCCAAAAAAATTTGAATTGAGTCATACGCTCTTATCCTTCTTAGACTTCATAAATACTACGGAGCATCATAAATGCATGATGCAACAACACGGACTTATGAAGAAAGTCAATATTACAAAATAGTGCCGCATTTGACATTACTCGCTCACATAACTTCAAGTGTTGTTCTTGATTTTTCAGTATCATAAGAAATTCCACTATAGTGCCTTTCTGAAATATATATGAATTAACGTTTGGGAAAATAACGCCAGCGGTGAAATTTCCTCTTGTTGACGGACATTGTTTCCGTTTTGAAAATGCAATAAGGCTCTCGGGGATTAACTTACGGTACCGAAACCTAAAATTTACCTATGTAGAATAAGCTCGGGAGAGGGAGGCTTTTGAAGCAGGAAGAGGCGATTGATATAAAAATATACAACGCCAGCGATGCCTTAAAAAATCAGAACTTATAGCTTTACCTTATGAGAAAAAAAGAAGTTGCTTATAACATATTTATTTTAAAGTGGTATGTATGTATGTATGTTGAACTGGCCGGTCCATGAGGACCTCACATAGACTGATTGAGTCCGTAGTGTTACCAGAAGTTTGTTTTAACGACCAAACTGAAAAACCCTATCAAAAACCAGGACCTATGTTATAAAATAACTCCGTCCTCTTGGCAAATACTAGAAGCTTCCTAGGACTTAAGCCACTTGCTGCTTCTAGATCTGACAGCTGTATCACTCCTAATAGCTGGAGTCTTAGCCTGGCAAGTGCAGGGCACGAGCACAGAACGTGCTCGATCGTTTCCTCCTCCAACCCGCACTTCCTACACCTGCTATCACTGACCAAGCCTAATTTAAAGGCATGTGACGCCAGAAGGCAGTGTCCAGTCAGAATACCCGTCATGAGTCTACAGTCCTCTCTTTTTAATGATAGAAGCAACTGTGTTAGTCTAAGGTTGTAAGACCTACACATAATCTTCGACACTTTACAGCCCCGCGCTTGAACCCACGCCTTTTCTGCTTGGTCGATCATGTGCACCTCTCGCCTTCGCTTAATCTCGCCCAATCTAATTGGGACGTCTACGGAGCAAGCTTCAAGGGATGCGCCCTTTTTAGCTAATTCGTCCGCTTTTTCATTCCCATCTATTCCCATATGCCCTGGGACCCAATATAGATGTATGCTTCTCCCTGTCCCGATTCTCTCCAGAGACTGCTTACACTCTAACACGCATTTAGATGCTGTGCTATGCGAGATTATTGCCTTAATTGCTGCTTGACTGTCAATATAAAAGTTAACACGGTTGCAGCTTAAGCTATTCTCTTCCAGGGTTTCTACTGCTTTGGTTACGGCTAATATTTCCGCTTGGAAAACGCTACAGTAATCCGGCAGCCTGTAGGATCTGCTTAATTCCGGATCAGCGCAGTATACCGCAGACCCTACTCCTTCCACTATTTTGGAACCATCGGTGTACACATGTATCGCCTCGTCCGCCATTTGCGCACCCTTGCGCCAACCGTCCACCTCTATTGTGGCCTTAAGATCTCCCTCAAAGTGCAGGTAGGGAATCATGTAGTCTGTTCGTCTTGTGACTGAGGACGCTATACTACTATGGCCATATGGCCGGCGCTCAAGCTGCCCCGAAGTGGTAGAATAAAAACAAAACTCATACAAAAATTTGTTCAAATGTATAAAAATTCATTTCCTTTTTATCGCTTCACAGAACATGACTTGGCCCCTGGCCAACTTTCAAAGCGTATAGAACATCAAATTCTTCTAGCTTAATGATCAAACCCGACCGACGTCGTTTTGTCAGATCCGGTACGTTCCGGTAACAAGCACCACTAAGGTACTAGCCTGACCATCTCGGGAGCGATTTAGTATGACCACATGATGACCACCCCAGCGGGTCAGGGATCAGAATATACCCGCGCGGTAGGTGTGCCTGTTGTAAGAGGCGACTAAAATACCAGATTCAAGGGGCTGTGTAGCGCAATCATTCAGGTTGCCAGCACAATATATAGCTTCTCCACATCCAATTGTCAACCTCACCTAGCCGCGGCGAATCCTGTTTCACTAACAGACGAGGCTCTGGCGACCCCAAGCTCCTCATGGAACTTGGGGTGGGGTGGTCGGCAGGCATCGGTGCAATTCAGAAACGAAACATCAAAACCAAGGAGAATTAAACAGGGGGTGCCACAGGGTGGTGTCCTATCCCCACTTTTGTTTAATTTCTACATATCTAAGCTACCTTCACCACCGGAAGGAGTCACAATCGTTTCCTACGCCGATGACTGCACAATAATGGCCACAGGCCCAGGCCCAAAGATCGATGAGCTATGCAATAAAATAAACGGCTATCTCCCTGATCTCTCCAGTTTTTTCGCCTCGCGAAACCTGTCATTGTCACCGACTAAATCTTCCGCGACCTTATTTACAACATGGACGCCCCAAATGTCGACCATATTGAACATCCACGTCGATGGCACTACGCTACCGACTGTCCTACACCCCAAAATCTTGGGTGTGACGTTTGATCAGGATCTACATTTTGGTGCGCACGCAACCGCAATTGTTCCAAGAATTCAGAGCCGTAATAAAATCCTCAAATCCCTTGCTGGCAGTACCTGGGGAAAAGATAAAGAAACGCTCTTGACCACATACAAAGCAATTAGCCAGCCGATTACGTGCTACGCGTCACCCATATGGTCGCCAAGCCTAAAAACCACCCACTGGAAGAAACTACAGGCCTGCCAAAATACTGCTCTCAGAATCGCCACGGGCTGTCTTCTTATGTCCCCAGAACACCATCTGCATAATGAGGCGAGAATACTCCCCATCAGGGAGAGAAATGAGATGCTGACCAAACAGTTTCTGTTGAATACCCAGAAACCTGGGCATCCCAACAGACATCTGATTGACGAACCAGCACCGCCTAGGGGCCTGAGGAGTCATGTCCGTAAGCATTTTGAGGAAATACGGCACCTGAGAACCCAGCCGTATGAAGCGAAAAAACACAAGCAGGTCCTTGGTGAACTCCATAGACAGGCGTCGGATCTTTATGTCGGGAATTGCCCGGTGAACCCAGTACTTGAAGAAAAATATCCAGAACTCGCGGAAGAGGAACGCATACTCCCCAGGGAGACGCGTGTCACTCTTGCTCAACTTCGTTCTGGATACTGTAACAGGTTAAACTCTTACCTATCCAGAATCAACCCCGACATACAAAATGTATGCCCCGCTTGCAATGTGTCCCCACATGACACCAACCATCTCTTTAATTGTAATGTGGAACCAACGCCTCTAACACCCCTTTCCTTATGGTCCACCCCTGTTGAAATGGCAAGTTTCCTTGGACTCCCGTTAGAGGATATTGATGACAATTTGTGATCGGTCGCGGCTATTAGGTGGGGCGAGCATTGCTACAACAACAACAACAGGGAGGGAATGGCCTGAAGGTTTAATGTGGCCACATAAATCGTTCCCGATATAGGTCGGGCTAGCACCTTAATGGTGCTATGGTACCGGAGCGTACCGGATCTGTATCCGGCAAAGGACCATCACATCGATAACACTCCCCAAAGCCTCCCTAAATCCATGGGGAACTTGGGGTCGCCAGAGCATCGGCTGTTAAAGAAACAGGATTCGCCACGGGTAGTAAGGTTGACAATAAGGTTAGAGAAGCTATATATTGCGCTGGCAGCCCCTTCAAAGGGTTGCGCTACACAACCCCTTGAACCAGTTTAGTGTTTTAGTCGCCTCTTACGACAGGCATAGCTACCGCGAGTATATTGCAAGCCCCCTAACCCACATACGTTAACCTTCTAGGTTATATAACTCCCTTTTCCCATAAGGAATTTGAAGTCGCTAAAGCCACTTTTGTTAAACAGGGTTCGCCACGGGTAGGTGAAGTTGACAATTCGGTTGGAGAAGCTAAAAATTGCGCTGGCAACCCTTGAAAGGGTTATATAGGAATAACTAACACCCGCCTCTTTCTCTCTTCCTCATATCTTCCCCTCTTTCCTCTTACTCATATCTTAGTCTCATTCTCTTCCCCTTATTATTCCGTCTATCTTCCTCAACTTTCTTTTTTCTTTCCTTTTTTGGCTCTCAATTTTCCACTCCTTTTCTCTTTTCTTTCAATTTCCCTTTCCCCCTTGTCCTTGAAATACATCAAATTTGGCTTTTGTTCTCAGAAATGTGCGTACATCTCATTGCTAAAGTAGTAAAAAGTAGCAAAATATATTCAGAGCTTACGATTTGTCAAAACTTGTTTGCAAAGAGATTTCTCGCAAGTTTTGGCTTCTCGCGATATTCTCGAATCTGGAAATACTCGTAAAGCTCGCGAGCTTCTCGACATTCCATTTAATCTATGCATTGGCTGTTTTAAATAGAGTTTACAATTTCTTCTAGAGCACAAGCCAAAAGTAGAATATTATATTGCCAATGAAGCGACTGAACTGAAAGTCGAGAAACTCTCAAGATATACGAGCAATTCGAGATAGGAGAATCGCGCGAGAAGCCGAGTTCTCGGGTCACGAAATTCTCGCCATAGTACATAGTAAACCTTTACAATGATTATCGCATTCAAATGCATATAAATTGATAACATATTGTGTCGAATTTTAGCATCACTAAGCTGTTAATAAATAAAGGCACACAAACAAAAACATTAAAGCAAGCTACACTTGTACATGAAAACATCAAATATCATTTACACACATACATGCAAGGCGACGAGAAGTACATGCACATACATAACCAGCAGCTCGAAGTGAAGAGATAATTCACACACACACATGTAATCTTCAGCCGAAGTTCTTACTCACACATACACAGGCATACAACTAATTACCAAGCAGGAGATACAAGAGAGGGTGAAACTTCTGGACCTTTGGAGAAATATGCGGACGGGGCAACAGAGAGTATAAAAGCAGCGAAAACTGAGTAATAACTAGTCAGTTTTGATTTAAACACGCTATTGGTTGTGAAGTACTACTCCCAAAGTAATCTAAATAAAGACCAGTTTGCAATACTGAATATTGGAGTGATTTATTCAACAGTTTAGCGATTCGAACTTTAGCAGAAGGTTTCAAATAAGCGGAATTTCCCAAAATTCGTTACACTATGTAAATACCAAGAACAAACTTTTAATCGAGTTACAAAATACGTCCACATACCCTCTACCTTGTTTCAGAATTTATATAGACAAATTATTTTAAGTCTCAACTTTTTTTATAAAAAAAAAATGTATTTTAGCACTCAAATTTAGCCACACATTGAACTTTATGGTTCATTAAGAGCATGGTATAAATATTACAAGGTAAAATCGGTGAGCCAAAATGACGTTTAAAAAAATTTTAAATTTCTCACTGCTCTCACATTTTAATTTTTTTATTTTGGTGTTGTTTTCATAACAAAAACATAACAAACTGTAATATATTTGGTAATTCTATACGACAGCATGACACTCTTAATACACGTCCAAAAATATCAAGAGGGGTATCAAAAGGCGCGTTTTGGATCCAGGATCGCAAGCCCGAAAGCGGAGGTAAAAATTTTGGGTCTGTCAAGAGATATTTGCAAAAGAAATTTTGAAAATTTTCATATGGTTGTTGTAATTTTGATAATTTTGGCGTACCCACAAAAAAATTGTGAACATAAGTGTTTTCCGCGGATATAGTTTTTGTCTCCAAACCGGTGTTGGACCCACCCAAGGTAATTTTTTATAAGCGCGGACAAAGGCCGACAATGCAGGAAGGTGTTCTACGCAAAAATACTATGGATCCCACCCTCGGTTTCGGAGCATTCCGGTGTAATTTTTCGGTTTTTCGTTAATATCTTTTGAACGATCTAAATTTTTTATTTTCCGCCTTCGGATTATTGTTGTCGAGGTCAATACGAGTCTTTTTACACCTCTGGGTATTTTTGAACGCGTATTACCAGTGTCATGCTGTCGTATAGAATTACCATATATTTTTGCGTTCTAACATTAATATTATGATATTTTATCCAAAACCGAATTTTTTATTGGTGGAAATAACCAGAAAGTAAGAAATCTCAACGGTCAACCGCATTCTAGAATTTTCAATTCAAGAATTGTATTGTGGTTTCCCGCAAAAGGAAGCATCAGGCCACGAATTTTCTTCAACAAATTGTTTAGAAATGTATCACCGTCTGCGCGACGAGAAGAAAGACCCGATTTACCGCCAATGTGTACGGAAGAGATACATATCTACTAATAATAACAATTTGTTGTGATATATATCTGAGGAGATTAAGGTCTAGCTTTCCATCTAATTCGAAGGGTACTTATCGTGTATTCGTTTTTCTACGAACTGGCTCACCTAAATACATGTTTTGTGCCGACCCAAAAATTTATCTGCTAATTCGGACGAAGTTTTGGTGCCAGGGTAATGCCGAGGGACAATCAATACCATTTATAAAAATTTTCTTAAATATTTTTGATGGATAGGTCAACACACTATCTCTACACCACGGCGGCAGACTTTGGCCGATCACCCGGTAAATTTAGCCTCCACGAACTATAATACTCCAACTGGACGATGATGTTTAGCTAAGCTGCGAAGAGCTACAGCGTTTTTGCTGGCGTGGGCAAGTTATGGGAAGATGTCCACTGGGTTCGGAGAAGCAGGTGGGCGAAGACTTTGATCTCTCTTGGTGTCCCCTGTTGGCGTCAGTTATCGCGAAACAGGGTTAGCTGGAGTGACTTGTTACGCAACGACCAGCATCTCCTAAACGGTTAAGCGCCAATTAAAAAAAGTATCTTCCAACCGCGAAGAAAACGACCAAGACAAACCAAAGAATATCTTCAAGATCATTTTTTTCCGCAGTAGCGAGGACACTTGAGACTGGTGATCTCTTATAAAGTGAAGTTTCAGCATATTTAAGGGTTAAAGACGTATCAACCAAGTGAAGAAGGATGAATGAAAAATCAGTAGGGGTGGTCTCTAACATTCGCTTTTTAATTAGAAGAGGTTAAGAAGTAAGGGTTTTTCTTTCGTCCCTTTGCAAAAATAGCACGTGATGAGGCATCCATTATATTGGTAAATCATTTTTTTGTCATATACATAAAAACCGATTTCAAAAGCTTTCGAAATATTTTTTTCACTTATTTCATAAGCATTTTATTTTTTTGGCATTAAAAAAAAATTAAAAAGTCAAACCAACAATTTTTTTTTGTTTACTTTGGCTTGGCATCTCCACAAAGTTTAAGAGAGTGATTTTAAAATTTTTTTAAAAATCTAAAAACCATTATGGCCGCCAATAAGAGTAAATGGTTTTACCTGGTAATATTTATAACGTGCATTAATAGTGTGTATTAGACTAGGTCGATTTATTAACCGATATCGCGCCATCGGTTTTTTCGATAGGATTTGGGCTCAAGAAAAAAGTTCAACTACGCATACCCAAAAAATAATTTTCGAGTCTGCGAAATTTCATTTTTTTTTTTACTTTTTTTCGACTTTGATTTTTAAGGTTTTTTTCTACTAAAAAATTTTCATTTGATTGTAAAATTTTCATGTATACCCTGTCCGACCCAAAAATGACCGCTAAAAACGTTGTCGATAACTGCTGTTTTTTGAATAGGGTATACATACGAAAATTTTTTTAGTAGGTAATGAAAAAAACCTTAAAAATCAAAGTCGAAAAAAGCAACTTGCAAGTATTCAGCCGAAGAAGCAACATCGTGTTTTTTTAGAAATGTCCGCGTAATAAGTACATATTCGTTTTATGTAGTAGTGTCGTGTAAAGAAAATATGTTTTGTGTTAGATAAAAGAATTATGTTTTAGATATTTAAATAAACTTTCGTTTATTAATAAAATTTTTTTTTTAATTATGTGAAAGACTAAAATCAAATTTACTTTGCTAATATCATAATCGTATGATATAATGGAGAAATAAGCGGTAAAATCATGATATAACGGAGCAACATAACTGTAAAATGAATATTAGTGGTTGACTAACAAAATTATCAAAATAGAAAATTTAATAATGGAAATATTAAAATCAAATTTACTCTAAAGCTACTATCATAATTGTATGATAAAATGAAGATGCAAAGCGGTAAAATTATCATAATTTCATGATATAATGGAGCTACAAAACTGTAAAATGAAAATTATTGGATGACTAACGGAGCAATCAAAATGGAAGAAAAATAAATTAAGTGATTAATATAGATGCAACATTTAATACAATACGTAAAATAAGTACATTAAATATTTTATAAAAATTATTAATCGACATAAATAATGACACCAGCTAGTATTTAATAAATCAAAAGGACATTAGTAATCACAAACATGAGCTGATATACATATGGATACATGCACATACATTATACTTATTTTAACAAAAAATTAAATTAACATGTGACTATATAACCTAAAATTACCAAACTTAAAATCTATGATACGACGTAAATTAAAGAAAAAATTAAGGACTTAACTAAATTTCGGAGACACTGTGAATAATGGAAAGTGAAACAAAAATATTGACACTGCAACATAACTTATGAATACAAAATTTATTTTAACTTCCCAGTCTTTGCATGAAGCTAAATGGTTAATTAAAAGACTTTATATCTATGGAAAATATAAACAAATTAAATTGGACAAAAATACAAATAAATATAATTTCTATGATCATAATTGTATGATAAAATGAAGTGACAAAGCGGTAAAATTATCATAAGTTCATGATATAACGGAGTTACAAAACTGTAAAATGAAAATTATTGGAATGAATATAAATTTATGAAAATACGATACCTGATATGACGAATATATATCTACAAAAATAAGTCTACAATTGAAATTACAATTAAAAATTTAATAATCTACATAAAGAAAACAAGTCATCACTGGGAATTACCCAAAAGAAATGATAGTACCGACATAAAAATATAATTCATGAAGATTTATAAATCTTGATAAAGCACATGGCATAAAGTCATATATGTATGTATTTAATAAGTACAAGGAAAAAATTTGTGCTACGGGTTTTTACTGTGCGACATATGTTAGCTGCTCATGCACGTCTAAATGTTGCAAGTATATTACCCTTATACGTTTGTTAACCTGGCGATTTAAGAGGCAATTTAAAGGTCCTCTTGCCATTTATTGGAATTGAAAGATTCAATTCCCAAAACAGGAAAAAAAAAGTTGAAAAAAGTCAAAAAAAATGAAATTTCGCAGGCTCAAAAATTATTTTTTTTGGGTATGCGTAGTGGAACTTTTTTTCCTGAGCCCAAATCCCATCGAAAAATCGATGGCGCGATATCGGTTAACTTTCGTCCATACAAATCGACCCAGGTTAGTGTGTATGCATATATTTTATTTATATGTATGTATGTACTTACAAGGTACGCTGAGTGAAACCAAAGTTTTCTAGTGGGAACAAAAGGGATCATATTCAAAAGACAAGTAAAGTTTATATAACCAAGAATTTAAAATAAATTAATTGTTAGATAGAAGCCACAGATTTGTTATTTTATGATTCATTCCCTACTGTATCGCCAACAACTAGTATTAGTTTAGGTTATTGTTAACCTAGGTAAGGTTAGGTTGAACTGGCCAGTCCATGAGCTTAAACATTTCATTTACCTGTCTTCTAAAAAGACTCAGCTCATTGCTCCACCATGGCGGCTTTGCTTTTCCTCTGCATCTTCTTAGGGGGCAAGCTCTGTTATACGCAGTCATAAGCGTCTTTGTTAGGAAGTCGTTGGACTCCTCCAGTTCCTCCACTTTGCCAACCTGTTTGGGTTGTCCCAGTTTTGTTCCTACATGTTTCTGGAATTTCGTCCAGTTCGTTGACCTAGACTTTCTAAAGGTTCCTTCCTTTACCTTCTTTAGAGGGATGCTGATATTCGCACGTCGTAGAATGATGGCCAAGCAAGAGCCATCCAATCACACCTTGAAATATCACGTTCAGAGCTCAATGAAATATCAAGAACCATGCTGGATGTTGTACCAACATATGGTCGCTGTGCTCACAAAAACAGTTGTGTTTTTCAGTAACTTTTCAGGAGATCAAAAAAACTTATTTCTGGTGTCCATTTGCAAAATTTTGCAAATGTATTTTTTAAATATTTTATGGAAAGTATATTATTGACGTGTGAAGGGAAAAATCATGTTTTTTAACCCATTACGACGTGATAAATATTTGCGCCGTTTTATAGCACATAGCTGCTTTCAAACATGACTCAAATTTGCTTTTGGCGGTAGGGAAATGCATGTAATTTTTGCCGGTATTCCTCATAATTCTTACGGAGATTACCCCTTAAGCCCCTGGGAGTTGTAGCTTCATAAATTAGATGTCTGTTGGGATGCCCAGGTTTCTGCGTATTCAACAGGAACTGTTTGGTTAGCATTTCATTTCTCTCCCTGATGGGAAGTATTATCATGTAGATGGTGTTCTGGGGACAAAAGAAGACAACATGTGGTGGTTCTGAGGGCAGTATTTTGGCAGGCCTCTAGCTTCTTCCAGTGAGTAGTCTTTAGGCTTGGCGACCATATCGGGGACGCGTAGCATGCAATCGGCTGGGCAATTGTTTTGTAAGTATTAATGAGCGTTTCTTCTTTGGTTTGCCCCAAGTGCTGCGGGAAAGAGATTTGAGGATTTTATTACGGCTCTGGTTTTTCGGTACAATTGCGGCTGCATGCTCACCAAAATGTAGATCCTGATCGTACGTCACACCCAAGATTTTAGGGTGTAAGACAGTCGGTAGCGTAATCCCGATGTCGGGATCAAATTGATTATATTGCACTGAGTGATGGGTGATAAACGCAAGACCGCCTCCGTTTCCGCTCTCGCGATCTTTAATGTGGACGTTATGTTCAGAGCAGGTCTGCAGAGCAGATCTTGCTGTGTATTTGGTCTCTTGGATCGCTGCAATGCGGATGTTATGCCGCTTCATAAAATCAACTATCTCCGTGATCTTCCCAGTTAACGCATTACACTTTAACTGCAGAATTCTGAAGTGCAACGGGGAGACGTCGTCACTCTGGGGGTAAGTGATAGGTGACTACGTCTGAGTTGAGGGAGGCCAGGACGCAATTGCTGTTGTGACCCTGGGACTGGACGTCCCTGGGTAAACATTTGCGTACCCGGTGTAGTTGGGCTTGCGGCCTGGCAGCATGGCGCGATGAAACCCGTCGGGGGCTTGCCGTCTCTGAGACCAGAACATCTAGGAAAGTAGCATCAACTGTTTTCGTTAGCGCAGCGACGATATGTTTTGACACTTCCCCTGTTGACTATCTGCAAATTAGTTTGCAGGATGCAACAAAATAGAGATCAGACTCTCTCATTCGTATCTCCTTCCCACGCATTTGCATCCGCGCCTATGACGAAACGCCCTTCCTCTTGAATTAGTCTCTTGCACTCCGCAGTATTGGCCACATAGCAGGATACCACGTAGCATATATGTATGAATGCAGCTGTTTTTTTTACCATGACTAAAAGCTTTCCTTCCAATAAGAGCCACTTTACTGTATTGTTATCTATATAACTCGCAGCGTATCCTCCGACTTCATCATGCATCTTTTACAAACAAATTGTCATCATCGAACACCTTCGTCCGGACGTCTACGTTCTTCTCTTTTAGGTCCTCTTCAGCCTCTTCCACTTCTTGTAAGATAAGATTTGTTATCCTCGGGACTTCTTCTCTGGAGTCGTAAATGCTTTGCTGGGTGTTCTCCTGGGCGACTCCTTCGTGGTAACGCTCGAGTCCTCCACCTACCCCTTTGCTCTAAGGCTTTCGTGGTGTTTTTCGACTTCGCGTACTTCTAGCATGTTAGGATTGTTATTCTTGAGACTTCGTTTCCTGAGTCGCATATAAATTTTTCCTGTACGCCAGGAAACTTTGGCAAGCTGTGTGTACAATATATCTCCCGCCTGCTTTTTTATTTAGAAGATGCAGAACTGACCCTCCTTGGGGCGAAAACAGTTGTATATTCGTATTTTGACTGCAAAAGTTGCAGCGTATCCTCCGACTTGGTCATGCATCTTTTACATTTGGTACCGTTGGCGACCATATCGGGGGCGCGTAGCATGCAACTGACGGGCCACTTGCTTTCTAAGTGGTAATGACCGTTTCTTCGTCTACCCCAAGTGCTGCGGGCGAGATGAGGATTTTTTACGGCTTTAGATTTTATGTATAACTGCGGCTTCATGCTCGCGAAAATACAGATCCTGATCGAACGTAACACCCAATATTTTTGGGTGTAAGACAGGCGGTAGAGCAATGCCATGGACGTGGATTTCAAATATGGTCGACATTCGCCGTGTCCATGTTGTAACCCCATGTTGCGTCCCTCCCAAGCGTTCGCTCTTCAGTTTGGTTGGGGCAACCACTACTCCTAAGCGTTGGACAATGTTTAGTGCTGCGCGGTACTGCGACAGAGCTATCTTACTTCCCCTGCTCCGTACTCTTCTCCGCTTCGCTCCCGAGTTGTTGTAGCAGTGCTTCGCCCCATCCAATAGGTGCGAACAAGGACGCAACAAATTAAATGGGGTTACAATGAAATTACAGCCATTGGTCGGGAAAAATCCAGAGTCCCGTTGGAATACAGCAGAGTATATCCTGTGGCTGCAAATCGTCCAATAGGCACGGTCCGCATGACGCCCTGGATTAGGGTATTGGAAGTTCTTGGCCATGGACATCCCGCCGCCCTCAGGGTAGCTACATAAAATTGTCAAATGAATTACTGTGCATTTACTTTGGGTGGCTTTCCTTAATTCTGTAGTCGACACTCGTCGGTTCGTTACTGCAATTCGATATCGAACGATGTCGTTTTAAAAGCACCACCCAAAAGTCTTTGAGATTGTTATCGATCCTGTTGGTTGAAACTTACCCATTTCTGGATCTAATATACAAAGCGTCTTCCACTAAGCAAATAAAAATGCACGAGTTAATTGTTATGAAGGGTATCAAGTTGCCTACGTTCACAGTTCTTTATTTCAGCAAATATTTAAATAATGGACATTTTCTTTGGTAAACAAAAAAAAAACATTTTTTTGAGGCAACCACATGTGGCTTACTATGAGTAATCAGAACCTTCATCCTCCTCTGAATCGGAGATCATTATGGCATCGCTATATTCATCTAGTTGATAGACTTCGTCAGCTTCTTCCATACCCGACCAGGTTCTTGGCCTTTTACTATGGGGTGCGATCTCCATATCACTCAAATGAGAGTGTCCTTTATTGGTCACTCGTTGCCACAAATCCTTATCCCGTTTATTAATTTTCAATGTAATCGACTCAAAACCATATTTGATAATTCCACGACGTTCCTCAATAAATGGAAGAGATTCGATACCGAAACTAATAATTATATGACGTTCGTTGGTGACGCGACTTGGTGCGCCCACACTTATTACTCTCCAATCGGATGTTGGCAAATCGGGATTTGAATGTTGTATGCAATCCAAAATTGCATGTTTGTCTGAAGGCTCTGCCGACACAAAAGTTGCACAACGTACTCTAATCGCGGATGTGGTTATTTCATTTCGATTGACCACTTTTAATCTTGCACCTGGCCACACTTCACCTAAACGACTTAACGCAAGTTGATACAGCTGAAGTGATCTTTCATCCGCACATTCAATAAGCTTTGCACAGCCGAGAAACCAACCGGCATCACGACACACTGGTGGCGGACCTGGATACTGACGCATAATATCTAAATAAATCATGCAAAGTGCGCTCTCTACAAGACGCCATCTCATTTGACCTAAATGATTATAGTTTGGACCTTCATCGATTACGGTCAGAATTAGATCTTTGGGTTTCCTAGCTGGAGTCGCTGTTGCAAGACTAGATCGTTCTACCGAATTTCTCCGTTTATGCTCCCTACGATCACTCCGATGTGAATAATACATTTCTTCAAAATCTTTTACAATTGAAGACTGTCGATTACGCATATATGAGGAGCTACCCCGATTTAGAGCGCGTTCTAGAGGTGATAGTTCTATATCATTGCTTTTCCGTCTACGTTTTCTAGCCACTTCACTTTCATCTGCATAGCTGCGGTAAGAGATATTGTGACGAGGAGATGCAGACCGATCCCTTGAATTTCTTCTGCGTATTTTCTTAGACCTCTGGGGATCCTCTCTTTCCCGTCGATTCCTACCATCTGTATCAAATGAAATAACTGGAGGTGGTGGTGTTAGTGGGCGCTCTGTTAGCCGCGTATTTCTTACACGTTCACTTCGGGGGTCCTTAAATTCTTCGGTAGAAGACAAGTCTTCTACATAACGATTAACTTTTTCGATATCATCCAATGTGGTGGCACGATTACGCATTCGTAAAGACTGGGAATAATCACGTTCATGTATTGAACTGTCATAACGATCTCTATCACTGACATCATTGTGCAGACTTCTATTTATATCTGCTGCACCTCTTTGGTGTTCCGAGGCATAATATTTTCGGTTCATATTTCATCTGGTTCGTACGACCACTTACTCCGATGAGACTTTTCAGTGGTCTAATTATAAGAATAAAGGGACAAACAAGTCACCCAAGACAGAGCCCTTTATCATGGGAAGTCCATAGTTACTCCCGAAGGCGGACAGGTATCCGAGAGGCGCCGTTCGAATACAGCCGGACTTAATCCCCTGACTGCAAACCTTATTAAACCCAATAGGCACGGCAACGCATGACATCCTGGGTTAGGGGATGGTAGCTCTTAGTTTGTGCGCTTTCATTAACCAGCAAAAAAGTAATTTTAGACTGTCTTGTGAAATTTTCGCAACTAAGCCCCCGCACCGCGTCAAGGTGACTACCAATCGCGGAGGTAAGAAAATAAATAAATACAAGACGCGAAAACCTGGGCCGAGCTTCTCTTCCAATTTGAGTGGTGCCCGTTTTAATTTTTCCTACAAATTGGCGGAAGGGGACCTACATGTTCTACGCCGACTTCGAGCGGCAGACAAGTTTTCGCTGAGGTTTTCATGGCAGAAATACACTCCGGAGTGTTTGCCAAATCACAATCGAGGGGTGACCCAGTTTTTAAACACTTTTTTTCTATTTAAAATACTTGTTTCTAAATTTTTGATGCTGCTTTGTTCGGGAATTGAACCCAGGATCTTCGGTGTGGTAGGCGAAGCACCCTGCCACACCACGGCGGAGGTAAGAAAATATATCAATCTTGACATGACTAGCAAGTTTTTTTGACCTTAGTAACGCCGTCATAAGTGGCCATTGCCACTATACCAAACACTGGATAAGACGCAGTTTCAGAAGAAACACCAATAAGTCCGAGGATTTGTTCGCTCCCCCAACGGGTTAAGGCATCAGAATATACCCGCGGTAGGTATGCCTGTCGTAAGAGGCGACTAAAATACCAGATTCAAGGGGCTGTGTAGCGCTAACTTCAGGTTGCCAGCGCAATATATAGCTTCTCCAAACCCAATTGTCAACCTCACCTATCCGCGGCGAATCCTGTTTCACTAACAGACGAGGTTCTGACGACCCCAAGCTCCTCACGGAACTTGGCATGGGGAGGGAGGGAATGACCTGAAGGTTTAATGTGGCCACGTAAATCGTTCCCGAGATGGGGCTGGTACCTAAATGGTGCTGTGGTACCGGAGCGTACCGGATCTGTGTCCGGCAAAAGACCATCACATTGATAACAGTCCCCAAAGTCTTCGGGGAGCAACCTTAACGCTACAACAACAACAGGATTTGTTCGAAAACGCCATTATTTGTGTGGAATAATCTGCAGCCAGTTTGTAATTACTTGATTAAGTGACTGAAAACGAGTAAGACTGGTTTGTAGTAGGGTAGACAAAACACTTCGCATAAAAGCTGCTAGCGAATTCTTTTTAACCATGTTAAAAAAAAAAATTTAAGGCGTGATAACCTCCGAAGAGATCTAAGGCCGAGCTTCTCCGAGCTGGTCCAAAAGTTCTGTAACTGTTAGATTCCTTACGATGTTACACAGATTCTGATAATATTTTTTGGGGCTGTGCCCATAAGGCTGAGTGTACTGTTATGAAGGCAACTTTACACGAATCGGTTTTTTCACACTCCAAGCAAAATTATACAGGTTGAAGATCAAATTGATCGTCAAAGAATTTTGTGGTGGCATTGAATCTGCAAAATTTGGGAAACAGTGAGTGTCGCGCGTATTTTTGTGTAATACATCTTAACATAAATCGACTTTTGTATGTATTTCAGTCAAATTTTTAATATAATTGTTTTATTTTTCTTTTGTACGACCTTCGAGAACATTTACTTATAACTATGCATTTTTTTGAATTTAAATAGTTATTTAAGTTAATGATATTAAATTAAATGCAAACGCTGGTTAAATTTTTTTTGTTTGCTTTACTTTTTCTAAAACTAAAGACTTCATTTAAATGCATACGAGTGTAATATAAATGGTCAAAAATGACGCATACCTTTGTTTCACTTTGCTTGTTGCTAGATACAAACTTACAATTTACGTGCAAACTTGGTTACAAGCTGTTTTTATAAATGACATATGCATGTACATACTGTGTGTATAATAACTTGGCAGAGTTGTTTACAGATGAACAGGCAGCAGTACTTTTTTGTTACATTTATATTATAGTATAATTAAAAGAAATTACATTTAATTTACTCGCTGTCTTCGTCCTCCTCATCCTCATCGGATTCAGCCTTCTTGCTTTTTTTTGCGGGTTTTTTCGCCGCTTTACCGCGTTTCTTGCTATTTCCATTTGCTGAGCTACCACCATTGGCTTGGAACTCCTTAACTGCATCTTCGTAGTTCTCCTTCGCTTTGGCAGCCTTCGCCTCCCATTCCTATTAACAAAACACCGTACAAGAGATATAAAAAATGCCTTCACACAAAATTCGTAAATGCAGCACATTAACTCACCGATTTATCCTTCATTGCACGCCACATCTCTCCACCTTTTTTCGCTATTTCAGTTACTTTGAAGTTTGGATTTTCGCGCTTAATTTGTTCGCGTGCACTATTAAGCCATATCATGTATGCTGATAGGGGACGTTTTGGTTTGTCGGACATGTTAGGTTTTTTGCGTTTATACGAAATTTAATTTATGAATATAAAATAATTTTGCTGGTTAAGCCTGTAAAAGAGAGAAATAAATAAAATTAGAATGAATAAGTAAAAATAAGTTCTTTAACCATTTTTTATGCTATGGTAAAGCTGCACATCTGATGATGCAGTAAACATAAAAAGGCCTTTTTTAAGTTAACAGGAATAATTGGTTTAAAAAAGAACGCGTGCGAACACGAAATCAACATGGAATTTTTAATATTTAATAGGCACAAACTTATATATGTACATATAAAAAAAAGAAAATACGCTTTAAATAATGAACCTTTTCTTCAAGTTACTTAATTTCAACTGTACTATGGCAAAGTGAACCATTTGCTTGGTTGAAGAAATTCGACTTGCAATGGAAGTGGCGTCAGCAGCGCTGTAAGTGCCGCCGTCGCTGAGCATTTTTTCCACCTTTTCGCCGCTTATTTACTCGCTGCTGTTTGTACACAAATTCAGCGATTAACGTGTAAAAATATCATGGTTGCCATATTCCATTTTTAATTACATATTTAGAACTAATCCAGTCTAATTTCACACCAACACAATCGGAGCGGGGTAATTCTTTATTTTAACTCACAACTCTTCCAAAAACATCGGCCTTTGCAGAAAGCACGATTTAAAAACGTTATTTCTGTCAAAAATAAAATCTTCAGTTTCCGCTTTTGGATTCGTGGTACTGGGTCCTTTCGACACCATTGCCGACATTTTAGAACGAGTCTTAGCAATTGTGACGTAAAGTAAAGAAATTGTTTCTTGTTTTATTATTAAATTTCTTCCGTGATTAGTGCTAAAATCATTGGCGCATAGTCATAGCCAAAATAAAATAAGTTTTAAATTTAGTTGCAGCTTTGACAGATAGCTTAGAAAATTATGTCAAAAAGCTGCATCTAAATTAAAAACCTATTTTATTTTGACTATAACTATGCGCCATAATTTCAGCCCGGTTAGCATTTCTTGAGCTGTTCTTGGACCCTTGATGACATGCCCGAAAAACCAATCCAGGATCCAATTGATACGCTCATAACGCATTTCGAAAGCAGTTGTATTAAGAAAAATATGAAAAATATTTAAAAAAATCGAGTTTGAGTTAAAAGAAAAAATTTCTTTGGCGTTTTCTGCTGATCTGGGGACCACGCTATACGCTTAAATTATGTGCTTATCTGAACTTAGGACTCAGGTAGGTAGATATACGTAACACACCAACCTAATAAAACGCACTACGCTTACTATGTTCAAACAGAAAAATAAATTGAGGAAATTTCGATTTGAATTGAGTGCTGTTCATACAACTCGATTTAGCTTACACAATAGTAATTTGATAGCTGGTTGGCTCATCTCTACAGCAAGAACATACCTTTGTTCAGACTGTCAAAATGTGTGTTGGTATTAGGCGAATGAAATGGAATGAAAACATAAAACTTTGAAATTTTTGTTGTAAGAAAATGTGTTCAATGTTTTGGTTTCATTTTGAGTTTGCCATCTTCTTTTGACAATCCCTACTCCAGTGAAATGAAAGACACAAAATCAGCTGATGAGATGAGCCAACCATAGTTCAGCCATGCGCAACTGACGTTGAAATCTACTCAATAAACACACTTTACAAGGTTGTATTTGCAGTTTGAAACAATTTATTACGCAATTTTTTTTAAATTGGCAACTTATTACAATTTATTATATGATAAATTGCGTAATAACACTTAACTTGACTTAGAAGTATGTTGAATTTTGATTTTCTATGTAAGTTCTAAGTGACGTTTACATTTTGAGATGCCATTTGTTTGTTTCCATGTCATTTAGACATTTTGTCATACAAATTGACATTTATTTAAAAGTAAATTTCAAACCTGATTATGATGCCAGATTGTATGCGCTAAGTGGAGTATAATCGTGGCTAAGTTGCCAAGTTTACGCCAAGTCAAGTCTATGCTAAGTATCAGTAATGGAGCCTTTAGGGTACCGCTGTTCGCAAGTTCGACCGAATTTCGAAATTTAAGTTTTTTTCTTCATAAACTAAGTTTCGTAGATTCCCCGATAAATTTGTAATTTTTAAGAACCCCAAAAAAAAAATTGGAGTCGTGGTACACTTCAAAATATATAAGGTTCGAAATAAAGGGACTGGACAATATGACATATATGTATGTTACACCAAATTATGATTTTTGATGTTTCGGAAATTTATTTGCTGGCAGCACCAATGTGCATGTGCGCAACAGGAAATGCTCACCAAAAAATAACGAACGAAAATGGAAGGGATGAAAAACTCAACGATCGAATGAATATGAAATCAGCCGGCTGCAATGGCGGGGACGCCGGTGTCAACAAATGTAAGCTCTATGATGAAAGGGGTGGATGATAAAAAATCAAAAAAGTAAACAATCTACCTATATAAGTATGTATTTGCACTATGCACATATAATTGAACTATATCAATTTTATTTGATGACAACTGCTCTCACACAAGCCTTAAGAACTTTGGCTTGCCTGTTTTGGTCGAAAATAATACTAAATATATATGTAAATTCTAATTAAAAGGAACCATGTTTTGAAAGGTACTTCAAATAAAAACAATAAGCCAGAAGTTCACTGCGGATACAAGTATTTTTTGGCGCCAAAATTACTAATATTGCACCATTTTTCCTTGGACACACAAAACTTCACGCCTAGGGCCGCAATGCAGGGCCAACGTATGATTAAATTACTTAGCGAATTTTACTTGTTTTTCAGAATAAAAATCATTTACAATATATCATTTCCTGGCGGCTACATTTACTAGCGTCATATGCTCGCCATCACTACACATACAAAGATACTTTAAATCGATAAGTTATATTACATTAGCGGCGCCTTCATTCGGATTGAATAAAAGAAAATGCCTTTCAGGAAAATGATCAAAGAACGCACATAAAATTTGGGTGTAATTCAAACATTTTTAATTAAAACTCAATTCCATAACCCGTATATTTGTCAATTTACTCCTTATAATTTCACGAATTATACACGGTGAAGAGCATGAACAGCGAAGCCTTATATTAAAAATCATGTTGACTACGTACATGACCCATTTTATTATTCTAAGTGACTTGTTTTACTTACCTACAAACGTTGTTTGCTGAAATTTATTGACTCTCACAAATTTACTAATTTTAGTAAAAAGTTCTGAACGAACACAAAACACACTTCACTTCTTGAATTCGGAATCGGAATGAACTGTACTTGCCAATACACCAAGCGTGCCTCATCAAAGGAAAATGCTCAAGACAATAACGAGTGCTGAAAAGCGAGTTCAAGCAACGAATAATTCAGCAACTAAAATGTGTGTAGCCAGACTTAACATTTCCTATAGAAAATTATGTCAAAAACGCACCAACTAATTTTAAAACCAATTTTATGTTGAGTATGACTATGCGCCAATATATTTAGATGGGTTGAAGTCAATATCAAAAGAAATCAGTAGAAAACAAAAAAACAAAGCTCGAACGTCTTTCCTGCTTTGCAACAACGGTAAAAGTCTAGTTGAGGGGTCGACTGCTAATACGCTACCAAAATTAATCTCGAGAACAATCACCCCTATTCTGCATTTCGATTACGTTCCCGTTCTACGCTCCGCTTTAATCGAAGTTTGGTATTCTGCATTACGAGGGAATCGTAAAGAGAAGAGGAAGAGCAAATGACTTTTCGAAATCAGCTGTTGGTACGGAATGTGTGAATATTGGAACAAAATAAATTAAAGAAAATATGTAAAAAACACTGAAAAACGTTTATATTTTATTATCCACGCCATTTTGTACAAAAAAAAGCAATAGAATATATTGCCGCAGTGTTATATTTTTTTGAGTGAAGTGTTTTCATAATTGTAAGTGTGTTTTTGTCGTTCTTTTGGCCAATTCCCTGCCGTGGCCACCAAGTTTTGTTAAAACGGATTCCTGCACGAATATAGTTGACATTTTCTGAATTTTAATGGTGCTAATTTCATTGCACTGACCTAAAATAATTTATAAAGGTTTATTTATTCTTTCCGCAAGGATTGTTTACGTTTTCGCTTCACCTTCCTCTACGCCGGCAGCTTGCTTTGGCATATAATTGGACCCAACGAACAGACACAAATTATAGCTGTCTATTATAATGGAATCAATAGCCACGGCTTTATTTATGGAGTTGGAAAGCAACGCATACGAAAATTGCCAGGCGAGAATGGAAAGGCAAATATTGCGAGATATGTGTAATCCATTTGAGATGAGTGACGAATTGTAAGAAATTGAACTTAAAAGTGGTAAAGTTTAATAACTTATTTTCTTATTTAGGTTCAAAAAAAACTTTCGACTTAACAAGGATGCTTTGAAGTATGTGTTAGATACTTTTGCGGGGCAAATACGTCCAAGGACTTCGACATCGACATGTTGTTTTTGACCTGGAAACATAAAAAACAATCATCATCAAGCCTACTACGTTTCTTAACAAGTTTTACTTACATTTTTGTTAAAATTCTATTATAAATTAATAAAAAAATAAAAATAAAATATTTTTCCGCCAACTAATTTGCAACTTAGAAAAACGGAACTACGATCGAAATACAGAATACAAAAAATCGAACGACTCGAAGTTGGATCGAAAGAGATTGGAACACAGAATACCAAAATTGCCAAATCGAAAAAATTCCAATCCAAGTCGAAATGCAGAACAGGGCTGAATAATCCGAAGGCGGAAAAGAAAAATTGTATCTCGGTCCGGAGATATTTGCACGTGAAGTTGGCGATTTTCATGTGGTTGTTGTAATGTTGTTGTACCCACAAAAAAAAGTGAATATAAGTGTTTTGTGAGGATATAGTTTTGGCCTCGAAACCGATGTTGGACCCATCCAGGGTAATTTTTTATAAGCGCGGCCGAAGGCCGCCAACGCAGAAAGGTGTAGGGACCCGCGGGTAATTTTTCGAGTTTTCGGTAATATCTTTTGAACGAGTTAATTTTTATTTTCCGCCTTCGGATTATTATTACTGGTGTCAAGATGCGTCGTTTTCTCGATATTTTTGGACGCGTATTAGCAGTCGAACCCTCAACTGGACTATTACCGCGATAACTGCTGACTGCAATTCATGCGTAAAACATGCGTTCCTGTAAAAATAGGGCAATATTTAGACAAAGGCAAATTTCCTGCGATTTTGAAGTATTTCCTCTCAATGAGAGATGATTGCAAATGTTTACACCTTTTTAAACCTTAATTAAACAATGATTTACGTGAACTCAACCTGCAAGTATGATTGCAATATGCCCTGAATTTTTTCCTGTTTTTGTAGCGATTGATTTACTCTTTACATAATGTTTAATGTTTATATTTATATTTAATATGTTATTGTACCTAGTTTGAAAGATTTTTGATCATAGACTGAATAAACTAAATTAAAAATTAAAAAATGTATTGATGTACTAGCCTGACCATTTCGGGATAATTTATTATAATCACATTGAACTTTCTAGGTCACACCCCTTCCCCCACCTACCCCACCCATAGTGCCATGAGCTACTTGGGGTGACCAGAGCCCGAGTTGCTAAAGAAAAGGGATTCACCACATGTAGGTAAGGTTGAAAACTGGTTTGGAGAAGCTATTAATTGCGCTGGCAATTCCTTGAAAGGGTTGCGCTACATAACCCTTGAATAATTGGGGTATTTTAGTCGCCTCTAAAGAAAGGCATACCTGTCTGCAAATTCCTACTGACAGATATTTCGATAGAAGAAATTTACAGCTACTTTGAAAAGTTTTCTACATGACGACCGTTATTTTTGTGATAGTTTGTATAAATTATCAGCTTCGCGAACAAAGCTTTTATCCCCAAACATAATTGCAGAAATGCTGTACAGAGAGATTTAATGATAAGAGATTGGTAAAGCATGATAATCGGGGTTAGAGTTGTGCTTTTTCGATCATTTCAGAGATTCGAATCTTTCGTTCTTTTTCTGATGAACGAACAATTTGTTCTTTTTGTTCATTTGTTCTTTTTTTTCAAGCAAATTTGTTCACTGCTGCTCGCCCCCGCGGAAAAAGCCAACAAGTATAGATTGGGGTGTGTATGCAGCAATGCTTTGTGTAGGTATATTTAAAGCTGCAGACATTGGTGCCTTATCGGTAACCGTATCGGTAACCTTATAACAGCTGATTCGACCAACCTTATGGGAATCAATACAATCGATTATTGGTGCCGCTGATGTCGTAACCGTATCGTAGCCAACTAAGGCAAGGTGCACACGAGGCTACGCGTCATAGACCCGTACAAGATATTTCATATAGCTACAATTTCTCTACGTTTCAAGATCTGCACACGAAGCTACTTTCGAGCGTCGCTAAAAAAAGCAAACAATTATTGAAAAAAATAAAAAATTAAATTTCTTCAGCTATATCCGTCCCCCAAACCAAAGGAAAATAGGTATTAAACGTTGTTTCCATCCCCGTGCCTTTGCAAATTATGAAAGGGAATTTTAAACCACCGCGGACTAGAGAAAAGGGTGATTTCTAGTTTCCAACACTGTTTAGCCTTTTAAACGCTTCAACAATGTCTAACCAAGCTGTTGTGGTGTTTAATACTCTTTTTCGCATAAGTAACATACCTTTCACGCCCTTTTATTAACTAAAGTAACATTTTTTAACTAATTACACAAATTTGCATACAAAAAATGTAAACAAACATCTGGTTCTTCCTTTTTTTCAAGCGTACGTACGCTCAGCGACCAACATTGCTGTACGTTTAGCTACACGAAAATTTCATGCTTTGTCGCTTTCATGTAGCTGACGCCTCGTATGCAGCTCTCCATTTAAATACATGTATTCGGCATCAACGTGCACAAATTTCGCCTGCAGTGTCTATGACGCGTAGCCTCGTGTGCACCTTGCCTAATTGGTTTTTGGTTTACCGTCCTAACGATAAACAGCTGATTACGTTAGGGATACGACTACAGCGATACGACATACGGCACCAATTACTCCCGCTTAAATGTGTTATGAACAAATAAGTTAATACATATATATATTAGTTCTTTGATGGATCGGGCGCTTCGGGATATTCATACCTGGGCATCTAATGTCGGGCTGAAAGTCAATGCGGAGAAGACGGATATGGTCTTGTTTACAAAGAGATACAAGGTCCCAAATTGGACCAGGCCTAAGTTAGGAGCGGTGACCTTACAGGAGAAACCTTGCACAAAATATCTAGGAATCATCCTAGACAGTAAGCTGTCATGGAAGCTCAACTTGGAGGAGAGGGTCAAGAAGGCCTCAACGGCACTCTATGCATGTAAAAGAATGCTGGGGTGTACGTGGGGCCTATCGCCCTCTCTTTCTCATTGGGTTTTTACAGCGATTGTAAGCCCTATTCTATACTATGGAGTTCTTGTTTGGTGGAAAGCCACACAAAAAACAACATACCTCAAAAAATTAGAGGGGGTATGCAGACTATCAATGCTTTACATTACGGGAGCCCTGAAAACAACCCCGACGGCTGCACTGTATGCCATTCTGCACATTCCACCTGTAGACCTGGTAGCAAAGAACAAAGCGTTAACGACCGCAACCAGGCTCGATGCTTTGGGGCAGCTTGAGCGCCGACCATATGGCCATAGTAGTATAGCGTCCTCAGTCACAAGACGAACAGACTACATGATTCCCTACCTGCACATTGAGGGAGATCTTAAGGCCAAAATAGAGGTGGACGGTTGGCGCAAGGGTGCGCAAATGGCGGACGAGGCGATACATGTGTACACCGATGGTTCCAAAATAGTGGAAGGAGTAGGGTCTGCGGTATACTGCGCTGATCCGGAATTAAGCAGATCCTACAGGCTGCCGGATTACTGTAGCGTTTTCCAAGCGGAAATATTAGCCGTAACCAAAGCAGTAGAAACCCTGGAAGAGAATAGCTTAAGCTGCAACCGTGTTAACTTTTATATTGACAGTCAAGCAGCAATTAAGGCAATAATCTCGCATAGCACAGCATCTAAATGCGTGTTAGAGTGTAAGCAGTCTCTGGAGAGAATCGGGACAGGGAGAAGCATACATCTATATTGGGTCCCAGGGCATATGGGAATAGATGGAATGAAAAAGCGGACGAATTAGCTAAAAAGGGCGCATCCCTTGAAGCTTGCTCCGTAGACGTCCCAATTAGATTGGGCGAGATTAAGCGAATGCGAGAGGTGCACATGATCGACCAAGCAGAAAAGGCGTGGGTTCAAGCGCGGGGCTGTAAAGTGTCGAAGATTACACTGCCTTCTGGCGTCACATGCCTTTAAATTAGGCTTGGTCAGTGATAGCAGGTGTAGGAAGTGCGGGTTGGAGGAGGAAACGATCGAGCACGTTCTGTGCTCGTGCCCTGCACTTGCCAGGCTAAGACTCCAGCTATTAGGAGTGATACAGCTGTCAGATCTAGAAGCAGCAAGTGGCTTAAGTCCTAGGAAGCTTCTAGTATTTGCCAAGAGGACGGAGTTATTTTATAACATAGGTCCTGGTTTTTGATAGGGTTTTTCAGTTTGGTCGTTAAAACAAACTTCTGGTAACACTACGGACTCAATCAGTCTATGTGAGGTCCTCATGGACCGGCCAGTTCAACCTACCTACCTACCTATATATGTATAAATAACTTCAAAAAAAAAAAGTTACAAATTTCGGAAGATCCAGGAAATTGAAAGAGTAGAGACACAAATTGTAAATATGAACTTTTCAAGTTTAATAAATGTAATAATTAGTTTCTTACAAACCATGTTTTTCATAAATAGTCCATACATATATTGTTGTAGCAGTGCCACACACAAAGATGGCCTCACATATTTTTAGTGTAAGTGGCATCATCGACATTCATTCTCACTGTGAATTTCTGCGTATGTATTTATGAATTTACGTATGTATATTCGCGAACGAGATGAGAGAAAGAATAACATTAGATAAAACGAACTAAAAGAACAAATAGAACGGAAATCGAAGATATAGTTCACTTGTTCAGTTGAGAGACCCGGTCAATTGAACAAGTTCAGAACGAAACGACCCAACTCTAATCGGAGTAAATAAATTATTGACCAAATAGTTTGCAGATGAGGTTTATAGAACTTGGAATGTCATAAACGATTTTTGGTTCATTCCAGGGCTGCCTTCTTTTCTAACTTACCCCAGGTTGAAATATTTCATATAATGACAAACTTTCTTACTCAGATTATTTGCTTTTGATAGCTGCTATATTCTGCTCTGCACTTATTTTGGGTTTGATAAACGGATCTGATAAGCACTGAAGGTCATACAATATTTAAAAGAACTCTCCCGAATGCTCCCAGGAAATTGGAAAATTATCCACAAATTGGCAACGCTGTCGACCGTCAAAAAAGGAGAAGTAGCGAATTCACACAACGAGTTATTTTTATTATTATTATTTATTATATTAATGACATTTTTCATATAGATGCGTGTAACATTTGTCGTATTTCAGTGAGTTTTACAGCTCCGGCTCACGCTCAATTCTCACGGGAATGCTCTGGATCATTGAGAGACTTGAGAAGCAGATGTGAAATTTTCGCACACGTGAAATGAGATAGGCAGATGTCGCCGCTGTTTTTCATTTAACTCATACGGCGAAAGGCTAACAGCGACATCTATTTTTGAAAAAGTAGGTATATTAAAGGCCGCGTTTCCAACCTAAAAAGAAGTAAATAACAAATTATCTGGCTCACAAATTGAACCAGACTTCTATCTGGATTTATCTGGCTCAAATCGTTGTTGTTGCATTTACATGCAAAATTATTTATCTGGCTCAGGATTTTGCCACCGGATGATAGCTATTGTGAATGATGACTGAGTGTGATATCTTATCTGTCAACTGCCTGACAGGATGTTCAATATGGCTACTTTTTAGCGTTTTGACAGGGTGTTCAATATGGCGGCGCCTATCTTCAGCGGGTGATAGATAGAGATACAGAATGAGACAGCGATAGTCAATTACAAATCAGGTGATCCAATCACTTTAGAATTTTGATGTCTATGCAAAAGATATCACACTTAGTCATCATTCACAATGGCGTTTAACACACGCGTATCATAGTGTACAAATACAAGTCATCATTGTGAATGATGACAAAGTGTGTTATCTTATCTGTCAACTGCCTGACAGGCTGTTCAATATGGCTACCATTGTGAATGATGACTAAGTGTGATATCCTCTGCATAAACGTCAAAATTCCAAAGTGATTGGATCACCTGATTCGTATTTGACTATCGCTGTCTCATTCTGTATCTCTTTCTATCACCCGCTGAAGATAGGCGCCGCCATATTGAACATCCTGTCAAAACGCTAAAAAGTAGCCATATTGAACATCCTGTCAGGCAGTTGACAGATAAGATAACAAACTTTGTCATCATTCACAATGATGGCTACTTTTCAGCGTTTTGACAGGCTGTTCAATATGGCGGCACCTATCTTCAGCGGGTGATAGAAAGAGATACAGAATGAGACAGCGATAGTCAAATACGAATCAGGTGATCCAATCACTTTGGAATTTTGACGTTTATGCAGAAGATATCACACTTAGTCATCATTCACAATGCAAGTCATAGTGTACAAGTACAGGTACACTATGTTTAGATTATTTAGCTCAAATTTTAAAGTGAGATAATCTTTACGAATTTCGTATATATAGAATATATAAGCGCTTTTGTTGTTATTAAAACAATATTTTTATTTATATTACAGCTTTTATCATTTTTTTTAACTTTGAAAAAACTCCGAACACCATTCCTTCGTTATATATCATTCGACTGCCTATTTCACTGCCTTCCACTCTATTCGCAACATAACCTCAATTTAAGTTGCCAAACTATATAGTAAACAATGGCCTTGATACTCAAAACCATGATACAAAAAATGGAGGTAGTTCCATTTAGTATGACGTTAGCCACTTGACTTTTGCGGGGACAATGACAATTTCACCAAAAACAAGCTACCAGATTGAAAAATGTTAAGAATTTTTCTAATTTTGATGGATTTAATATTAACGAATACGACTGAATTACTATCATAGTTATTTTAAATAAAAAAGAAAAAACAATGAGCGCCAAGCCTTGGAAATATTTTAATACCAAATATCAGCCTAGAAAAGAAGGTTTTTAATGAGTTTTCGAGCTCCCGAAATTTGTTTTGGTGGAAGAAACATGGATCGAAGTATGCAAAGCAAGGGAATATATATAGCCCGTACGTTCCCAAGGCCGTCGGTTCTATGTACCGGAGCGACTCGGGATTTTCCCGACCAAGGACTGCCATTTCATTGTAACCCCATTTAATTTGTTGCGTCCCTCTCACAAATTGTTCTCCTCCCAGCAGCTCCTTGCAGCGGAACTGCTCCATATTCTCTTGCTCCAGGAAGGTATCGAACCCAATCCGGGTCCGTCTCCTGACCCCGGTCCTGAGAAATGGTTTTGCTGCATCTGCCGGAAAAGAATATTATTAGGACGGGCATACTCTTGTCAGTGTGTATCGTGTAAGGGATGGTTGCATCGGACAGGTTGTTCTGGGCTAGACCCCAAAACCAGACGTCCACGTAACTTCTATAAATCTTTTGTGGCTCATTGCTGTTCACGTCCTAGGACGTCCCGTAGTCTGCGCTTTAGCGCCCCCCGCTACCTTCCAACAGCCCCGCTGCTCAGCAAGCCACAACAAGTACCCGCTGTTGCTCGCGCCCCACGGCGCCACCAACTCACACGGCTGCTCCCACTCATACCTAAAATCTCCGTAGTAGAGCCGGGAGCAATGCCGAGCATTAGCCCCTGCCCCCGTCTTCTTCCCCCCTCTTTTCCGTCAGCAATTGTGTAGGTCAGGGAAACAGACTCTTAGTCCCTACCTCCCTTTGCACCGTTTGCCAGTACAGAATATATACGTTTGCGGCATCCGCCCAATGCAGCTCCAGCCATGGACGGTGCCACTTTCCTAGATGTTCTGGTCTGCGCGACGGCAACCCCCCGACGGGTTTCATTGCACCATGTTGCCAGGCCGCATACCCAAATACACCGGGTACCCCAATGCCTACCCAAGGACGTCTAGTCCCAGGGCCTCAACGGTAATCGCGTTCTGGCCTTCCACAACCCAGGCGTAGTCACCCGTCACTTACTCCCAGAGTGACGAAGTCTCCCCCTATGCACTTCAGAATTCTGCAGTTAAACTGTAATGGATTAACTGGGAAGATCACGGAGATAGTCGACTTCATGAAGCGCACAACATCCGCATTGCTGCGATTCAAGAGACTAAACTCACAGCAAGATCTGCATTGCAGACCTGTTCTGGGTATAATGTCCACAGAAAAGATCGCGAGAGCGGAAATGGAGGCGGCCTCGCGTTTATCATACACCACACTGTGCAATATCATATATTTGATCCCAACATCGACCGCAGGGACAGTGTCTTAGAACGTCAAGGATTTGCTGTCCGGTCGAGCGATGCAAATCTAGAAATCATCAACATCTACATCCCTCCTGTCACCAGTTGCCCTAGAGCATACCGCCTTGATATCAGCGGCGTACTCAATGGAAACAATCGCATTATCTTAGGCGATTTCAATGCCCATCACGATCTATGGCATTCAAACTTGCGGGTGGACAGTAGGGGTGAGATGTTAGCGGATCAAATAGAAGAAACGACGTTCTGCACTAAAAACGGAGACGCCCCCACACGTATGGTAGGAATCTGTCACAGCTGTCACGGATATTTCAATCGTGAGCGCAGAACTCGTAAACTGCGTCAACTGGCAGCCGATGGTAACATTGGCATCCGACCACCTGCCTATACTTATTTCGCTCGAGCGTCCCGCCGACTTCTTCGTCGCAGAAAAACGCATTTTCATTAACTTTAAAAAAGGAAAGTGGGACGAATACAAATCCTTAACAGACAACTGCTTTGCTGCCCTCCCTATCCCAACTGATGCCCGCCAAGGGGTCATTGAATCCGCCTCGGCTCGTTTCATTCCCGCCGTTAGAATTCTCGAAATTCGGCGCCACTTCCCGGCAGAGGCCGCAAGTTTAGCGAGAGAACGTGACCTTATAAGACAGCTCGATCCATCAGCACCCATATAAATTGCGGTTTAAATCAAAACCCCCACCATAGAACAGTACTCGTAGCGCTAGACCTATCAAAAGCTTTTGATACGGTCAACCATGGCTCGTTACTGCACGACCTGGAAGGTTCTACCCTTTCCCCATGTCTTAAAAGGTGGACCGCAAATTATCTGGGTGGTCGTTGTTGTTGTTGTTGTTGTTGGTGGTCGGCAGGCATCGGTGCAATTCAGAAAAGAAATATCAAAGCCAAGAAGAATTAAACAAGGGGTGCCTCAGGGTGGTGTCCTATCCCCACTTTTGTTTAATTTTTACATATCAAAACTACCTTCGCCACCAGAAGGAGTTACTATCGTTTCTTACGCCGATGACTGCACAATAATGGCCACAGGCACGGGCCCAAAGATCGATGAGCTTTGCAACAGAATAAACGCCTACCTCCCTGATATCTCCAGTTTTTACGCCCGCGAAACCTGGCATTATCACCGACTAAATCATCCGCGACCCTATTTACAACTTGGACGTCCCAAATGTCGACAATTTTGAACATCCACGTCGATGGCACTACGCTACCGACTGTCCTACACCCCAAAATCTTGGGTGTGACGTTTGACAGGGTCTACATTTTGGTGAGCACGCAGCCGCAATTGTTCCGAAAATCCAGAGCCGTAATAAAATCCTCAAATCTCTTGCTGGCAGTACTTGGGGAAAAGACAAACGCTTATTACCACATACAAAGCGTGCTACGCGTCCCCTAAATGGTCGCCAAGCCTAAAAACTACCCACTGGAAGAAGCGACAGGCCTGCCAAAATACTGCGCTCAGAACCGCCACGGGCTGTCTTCTTATGTACCCAGAACAATATCTACATAATGAGTCGAGAATACTCCCCATCAGGGAGAGAAATGAGATGCTAACCAAACAGTTCCTGTTGAATACCCAGAAACCTGGGCATCCCAACAGACATCTGATTGATGAGCCAGCACCGCCAAGGGACTTAAGGAGTCATCTTCGTAAGCATTTTGAGGAAATACGGCACCTGAGAACTCAGCCGTATGAAGCAAACACAAGCAGGTCCTTGGTGAACTCCACAAACCGGCGTCGGACCTTTATGCCGGGAATTGCCCGGTGAATCCAGTACTCGGGGAACAGTACCCAAAACTTGCGGAAGAGGAACGCATACTCCCCAGGGAAACGCGGGTCACTCTGGCTCAACTTCGTTCTGGATACTGTAACAGGTTAAACTCTTACATATCCAGAATCAACCTCGACATACAAAATGTATGCCCCGCTTTCAATGTGTCCCCACATAACACCAACCATCACTTTAATTGTAATGTGGAACCAACGCTTCTAACACCCCTTTCATTATGGTCCACCCCTGTCGAAACAACAAGTTTCCTTGGACTCGCGTTAGAGGATATTGATGACAATTTGTGATCGGTCGCAGCTATTAGGTGGGGCGAAACATTGCTACAACAACAACAACAGCCCGTACGTTTGCACAGAATAAACATACACGTTGATCAATTGCTTGCTCAAAGGTCCTTATAAACCGACACCGCAATTTCTTGATAAATTGGCCACAGGTCCACATTTTTTATTTTTTTTATTTATTGTATAATTCAAGCGTTTCGCTTTACATTCTGTGCCCTTTTAGCATTGAAATAGATGTGCAGACTTTGGAGGTACAACTTTTCTCAACATGCCTTGAGGAATATTCACTGTAGGGGATAATGCTTAGCTGTAGAGGCCATGCTAGAACAATAGGATTTTTCATGTATTTTTTTCTGTCTAGGGGTCAAGCTGCCATAAAGATATGAGTCATTAACCAATGCATGAGTCATTATCCACTATTTTTCAATAAAATTGCATGTTTTACTGTATTCTCAATTGATATGTATGCACATAAATCGTGCTAAAGCATATTATTATTGTCTCAGATGTCCATTGCGTTTTCATCCCAAAGGAATTTTCCATCCCGAAAAACCACAATTTCGCCTTTAACAGTAACGGTATGGCAACGCTTCTGGCAAAACAACAAATATTATGAAACTTCAAAAATCCCCAAATACGTCAAAAAATTTTGAGTGGAACTACCTTCTTTTTTGTATCATGCTCAAAACTGTACAAATTAAATTTCAGCTAAATAAAAGAGGTGCCTAGGAGGAAAAATTATAGACGAAATAAACAACATGTTTAGTCCCACAAACTACGGGCTTCCTGAAGGCTTTCGCCTTACCAACTTCTCAACCTTACGCGGGTGAGGTTGTAAATTGCCTGAAGAAGCTCTCCGCAAGTATCTCCAGGAAACGGAAATTTTACACAAAGTAACACATAATGAAATTAGGGAAAAATACAAAGATGGCTTTATTGGATCTGGAATGGATTGTGCAGTAGTTCCATTAACACGGCATCATGATTACTTCCTCGTACAAACAGTTGATTTTTTTTATCCATTGGTGAATGATCCCAAAATAATGGGTAAAATAGCACTCGCCAATGTAGTAAGTGATGTTTACGCAGTTGGTGTAACCGAATTCGATAAACTAAATATGCTTGTAAGTGTTTCAACGGAATTCTCTGAAGCGGAACGTGATGTTATAATACCACAGATTGTTGAGGGCTTTCATGAATCGGCAAAAGAGGCAGGTTGTCGTGTTCACATACAGAATATAACATACAACCCATGGTGTGTTATAGGAGGCATAGCAACCTCAGTTTGCACAGGAACAGAATTTATAATGCCATCTAATGCCAAAGATGGCGATGTAATTATATTAACCAAACCTTTAGGCACACAATTATCAACAAATGCATTTCTCTGGATGGAAGAACAAAATGAAAAGTACCAGAAATTATTAGCAGCACATTTAGATGATAATGCAATACGGAAAACTTTTGATATTGCTGTCAAATCTATGACATACCTGAACAAAACTGCCGCTGAACTAATGCACAAACACAAAGCGCATGCTGCAACAGATGTAACTGGATTTGGCTTGCTGGGACACGCAAAGAATTTGGCAGGGTTTCAAAAGGATATGGTATCCTTTGAAATAACTAAATTGCCTGTAATTGCAAATGCAATTAGAATCGGTGAAATCGTCGGTCAGGACCAAAAGCTAAAAAATGGTAAAGCAGTGGAAACCTCGGGTGGCCTTTTAATATGTCTGCCAGAGGATACAGCTCAAATGTTCTGTGAAGATTTTGCTATCCTTACTAATAATAAACAGACAGCGTGGATAGTTGGTAGAGTGAAAGCAACTGATGGACGTAATGCCTACCTGATCGAGAATCCAGAAATTTTGGAAGTGTTCCAATAAAACCACCTTTTTACTTTATACTATTTTCTTATTATAGCTGGGCAAATATTTTAGTTTTAATTTTGTAAATAACACTGATACACGATTTCGCTGTCATTGTCAGAGGCGAAACGATTTCAACTCGGATTGAAAGACTCAGTTTCATTTAGTAATCCCCAAAATTTGTGAGTCACTTATGACTAAGCGGAAAATGGTGTTTTATTTTAGAGAGAAATAAAAAATTTGTAAAGTAGGTCTTCATTATGGCAAATTAACTCTCGCGCGAAAGTATACTTTTATAGGTTAAGCGATGGCCAACGAAAATAGCATTACAAACCCATATGGTCTAAGAATTTGTGACGCTGTACAAATAACGATATGTCAGCAGATAATAAAAAAGATTATATATGTATATTTATTTATAGCTTGTACAATCTAGCACGAGAGTAGACTGTATCTATTGTATTTGCAACACATTTTGTAGTAGATTTTAGTATTTTACTTTATGGCACTGGGTCTTCCGTCTCGAGTCGGAATCAATCCGCCCCCACCCCTCCCCACCACCCTCCCCCGCCTTAATGACGCAAATTTATAGGTTGTACTGAAGTGGCAAAGATTCAATTTATGACGAGATTTCCGTAAAGGTTTTGTACCATGGAAACCTCTGACTTCGTTTTGATCCTTCCGTTACGGTGCTCATCAAGGTCATTTAAAATGTTTTATGCACTCTACCCAATGAAAAAATGAATCTTAATTTTATGACAGAAATTTATAAACAGAAAATGTCAGAAACACTGTATAATTATTTTTTATTGGATTAGTAGAGCATAACTAAATTATAGCTTTGTTAATGTTTTAACTTTAATAAAATTGTTTGATTCTCAATTTTACTATTTAATGTTATTTTTGTCTTTGTATTGCGTAGATGCCAATAATCAGTTAGGTTTTAAGCTCAACTGGAAAAACATCGGGTTGGTTTTTAGCAACTAAGACGTACAAGCCCAGTAATAAATGTTTTTGATTTGAAATGTGTCTACTTGAATATTTGTAGTTTGTTAGCAAATGAAGCAGACCTCGAAAAAATGATAGAAGAAGTGGATCCGGGCATTGTTTTATGCTCAGAAACACGTATAACTTCAGATATTCTTGATTCTGAAATTAATATTGCACCGTATAAATTAATTCGCCGCGACCCTCATAGTAGACATATGGGAGGGGTAGTTTTATTACTGAAAAAGGAAATCAAGTACAAAGTCAGGTTTAATGGATCAATTGACAGAAATGTATGGTGTGCTATAGTAAAATTAAAGCAAGTGGACATTAAGTGGCAAATAGGTGTGTTGTACCATTCCCCAAGCTCTAGCGACAGTGAATTTTTAAATCACGTAGAGAGCATTGGCTGGGGCTGGGCTACGCCATGCCAAGTCCGGGTGTGTGGTATAACCGTGGCTACCGCCACGGTGATGTCCTTCTGCGTAATAATAATATCGCAATTTTTTTGTTTAATAACGAAATTTTAGTAAATTTGTCTGGATTATGTGCTGTCGGGATATTGTGTTGTCGGGATTTCGTTATGTCGGGATTTCGTTATGTCGGGATTTTGTTATTTCTGGATTGTCTTGTCGGGGTTATGAGTTGTCGGGATTATGACCCCTCCTAAATATATACTTTCATCGAATAGCAAACGATTCGTTATTTACACTACTTTGGTAGTAATACTTTACAACTAGATTACTTGCGTGCTTTACTTATGGCATGTTAAAATCAAACTGACTGACTATTCCTCGCCTTGTGCTGCTGTTATACCCTCCATTGCCTCTTTCACCTATTTCTCTTAGGGTCTAGACTTTTCACGAACAGTCTTCTCGAGCAGCTGCTTATTTATTCCTCATTTCTGTATCTGATATTCACATTTGTCTTCCAATTATATGTGACCCGGCCTATGAAAAGGTGGCTTATGACTCAAAAAAAAATATTTCCACTTTTTTTCTGGTTTCGATAGTTTTTGAGACGCTCCTTCACGTGGTGAAAACTAGAAAGTCCTAAATTGCTTAGAAGTGTACTAAAAATGTAGAGAAAGAAGAGCACAAATGAAAGAAAAACAGAATTTTATTGTAAATCCAGAATCAAGATAATAAATGAAATTGAAAAATTTAAAAATAGGATTGAACGCTGCAAAAACGATGTTACCACAAAAAGATGTTTTGCACAAAAATATTTATTTAGCAGTATTAAGTAGTTTTCTTCGTCGCTATCCTTGTTGAAACCTTTGAAGTTGCTCGTTTTTTCTAATCTCCTTCTGGAGATGAGGCCTTACGTTTTCTTGATTTTTTTATTGCAGTTGAAGTCGCAGGTTTCTTCAGTCCTTTCTTTTTTGGATCTTGATTTGAAGATGAAGCCTTTGGTTCCTTCGATGCCACTTTGGTGGCTGGTGAAGCATCCTCAGATTTTTTTGATAGCATTTTTTCCGATGGCAATGGAGCCAAAATATCCGCATTCGTGGGGTCTGAAACCAAGCTTCTTAGATTCTGATAAATGTACCACTGACGCTGCAGAGATAAACCGACTGGTTGAATAATTTCGGGCATGGTGTCAGCAACTGGGATTAATGACAGTTGAAATGATTCAACATCTTTACTGTCAGCAAATTCTTTGGTTTTCAAAGAGTTTTTGCCCATTATAAAATGGTGGAATTGTGTAATACCTTCAAGTGGCTTGTAGAATGGTTTAAAATAACTATCCCACTCATACCAAACGACTTTTTTCGACGAAACAGCTGTATTATGGCCACCTGGTGACGATTGTACGACGCACTGCAGCAACTCTTCATATGTATCAATATTAGTGATAGCATACCTGGCCTTGAAAATACCGAAAAACTGATCTGGGGAAAACTTAGTATGCACCGTCAATAGGAAATTTAATAAAATGGTAGTGTTGAGTCCTCGAACTAACCGCCATTGCAGATATGATATCATAGCATTATTCTTACTTTGTCCAACACAATTATCGCAGAAAAGTACAATTGTTTGGACATTTTTGCAATATGTTTCCAAATGATAATGCAGGATGCTTACAACGGTGTTTGGACCTTTGCCAATATCATGTTCCTCATCTATCATGTAATTATACTGTCGAAAAAAGAAATATAATCAAGATACTTTCAAAACAAGTGATTTGAATTTGTACGATGAAATCCTAACCTGTATTTTTCCTTTTTCGTCTGTAATTCCAAAGACTGCGCACTTTTTCTTTGCTTTGAAGTAGGCTGCACCTGGTTGTTGAGGAGACACTGGATAATGGACCGTTTGCGCAAAGTCGAATGATAAGACCTTTACAGTATCATCAGTATTGTCACACCATTCTTGGTAGTATGCACGTTGATTTCGAGCTTTTTGTAAGTGATCAAGAAAAAGATGAAGTTTTTCTTCACGTTCAAGTTCAGGAACGTTTTTGGCTTGCGTAATTGAGTTCACTGTTGAAGAAAACGACAATTTTAATTACAATAGATACAACTTTGAAAAATTAATCAAAGGCGTTCTTACTACGACAGTAATCACAGAGATCATCTGCTGGATTCATAACTGTCACATATGGTATGTATTTGGCCCATATGCGTCGGAAGGAACGAATACTCATTTTAGGTTCATCATTACCGAGTGAAGAAATGTATTTACGATATACTGAAGCCTTTGTCTCATTAGATGGCAGCTTCATGACGCGATAATCTTTGAATTTGGGTAAACGTCCTGGCAGTGGAAGAGCCAATAGATCGGCTGTATACTCAATAAATTTAACAGCTTTTTGGATGTCACATGGTTGAAACGCTCTCGCATGTGTAGATGGTTTATTTGCTAACCCATGTACCCGTGTTATGGCACCATGTGTATGAAAATGACGAAGTAAATTTTCAAAACGTTTTCTTCCACACGCATGCACAAAAAGGAAAAATGAACGGCAAACAGGTAAGTGATAAAAAGTGAACATCAATTTATGCCTTTCAACATCTTTGCCTTTTTGCCTTCCATGTTTCCTCCATTTCGTCATTTCTGCGTAAGCATCTCTAAGTTTGTCCGTGCACATCATTGCTGATTCGATATGGCTCAGTATAACCAAATCAAGTTCACGTTTTGATAATTCTAGATAGTTATTTCTTGCAGTTTCTATCATCTTTCGCGGTATAGTTTTTTGGCATTTATTATTACAACAATCTTGCGAAATAAATTTATTTACCAACTCCTTTTCTTCGTTATCTGTAATACACAAGTCCACTGTAAAAATATTTTCATCCACTTCCATTTGACATTCAGCTTGAAACAATGGATGTAGGTCGTCCTCGTAATTGATACCAACATCATCGAAAGAATCATCATCATTCTCTTCGTTTTCACAGAAATATGTTTGAAAAACCTCGCTAAATTCTTCTTCGATAGACATTATTCATATTATATTATTTTACAAAGTAGCGCAACTAACAGCTGATCGGTGAAAATTCGCACATTCACACGCACAGCTCTCGACTCAGTTTAAAAAAAAAACTTTAGATTATTTAGCTAAAATTTTAAAGTGAGATAATCCTTACGAATTTATGTACAGTGTACTCTCTCCTAACGGACACCTCTCTTAAGCGGACATATAAACGGACAATTCTTGCAGTACCAAAAAAATCCTTAAGCATTTTTTAAGTTTTTCCCATAACAGGACGCGGACACTTGCTTTTTACCCCAAAGGGCTTTTTAATTTCCCATAACCGGACAGCTTACAACACTTTTTTTTATTACTATTTACAATATTCGTACAGCTGTTGCTTAAGACGAAGTCGTTGGTGCCGTATGTCGTATCGCTGTATCCGTATCGCTAACGTAATCAGCTGTTTATCGTTACGACGGTAAACCAAAACCCAATTGGTTGGCTACGATACGGTTACGACCTTAGCGGCACCAATAATCGATTGCGTTGATTCGCATAAGGTTGGTCGAATCAGCTGTTATAAGGTTACCGATAAAGCACCAATGTCTCCAGCTTTATTCACTAATTCGTGCATGGATGTAGGGGAATCCCCCTAAATACGAAGAACCTGTTTTCAATACAGTAAAAAACTTAAAAATGTATGTACCTATCAGAGTTGTAAAAAGATTGAATCAATTGAGTGTGCATTCTTTCAGCATTCTTTTAAAAATTTGTAATTTTTTTTGAATATTATAAATCTCCATTCCTGAATGGCTTAAAATACTTTAACTCAAAGCTAAAGTGAGTGTGTTATTGAATGGTAAAATATAATTCAATATAGAGTGTGAATGTAGGAACCATTCCCACCCTGCAAAAATTGTTGGATTACGTGTTCCATCTTCTTCATGTTGGAGTACTCTAACAATACTCCTTTGCAATGCGTTTGCGGACCACCATCAGCCGATCATGGCTCGTTTTTTAACGACAGTGATCACGACACGATGACGATCGAACAGAGTTGCCAAAAGTAAAATATTGCATGCAAATAACTAATAATAAAATTTTACTTTGGCAACTCTGATAAAATGCAACAGCACACTGGTTTTATGTATATATACTATAGTATGTATAGAGAAATATTAGTTTCTTTATTCACGCAAATGCTAAAGGGCGAATTAATGGTGACTTATAACCATAAAGCCATAACCAGATAAATCAGCTGATCGAACCTACCTTATGGAAAGGAATGTAATCGATTAATGGTGCCATACCATAACGCTAACGCCATAGCCAATCGATTGGTTTTTGGTTTCTCGCCATATCCATAACCTAAAAATATTTGAGTTGGTGAATTTAATAACTTTTTTTAGATTTTCTTCATTGTTTTGGATACGTTATGACTAAGATACTTATTTTTTGTGGAATATGTTTGTAATTTTTTGCGTTTTCATCATTTTTATGAAATTTTAACGATTTTTAGGTTAAGGCACCATTAATCGATCACATTGAGATAGTTATGGATATGGGTATGGTTACGACTATGGCGTTTGGGTTAAGGAAGTTTAATTTGGCTTTAAATAACATAAGAATATTCGTAGTATAAAATATAAAAGTTGTATTGCACCTCTTCATTTACTTTCATTTTAAATTAAATTCACTTCGATAATTCTTTCCGACACAATTCCTTTTTAGTACTTTGGCATATGATCCTCTGTGTGTGCTCCATGGAGTAATACAGTGAAAGTACTTTGGAAAGTACTCTCACGTATGTACTCTATGGAATACTCACAAACAAAGCGAGAGTGGGATCACCTACTCCTCTCCTAGGACATCGCAATGTTAATTGGACTACATTTTTTGTATGAATACAGATTAGATTTGGAGCAGTCCTATACTCCCAAAGGAGTATTCCTTACATTATTTATAGAGTACTCGCGTTTTTTGAAGGGCAATCTTTAATGAATGTAAACTTAAAATGAATGCACACTTTTTTTCCATTCAGTACTAAATACTTTTTTCCCAAGGTAATTTTTTTGTATACTTTCATTGCCATCAGATATGTTAAATCAATTTAGGAGTTGGGTGCAAAAAAGGCGTAAAATTGGTCAATAGCCAAAATAGCTACTTATTCAAGTAGTTTAATATTTAAGATTTCATGAGCTTAACACCGGCTTATAATTATTGAATATGAATTATTATGTTTGTTTAAGAGCAACTGAAAAGAAAGAAGCATTTACTGGTATATTGCGACGGTACCATTTCGAAAACAAACAAATAGTTAATTATAAACCAGGAATTTCTTAAATCATCTTCATGGTGTCCGACCATAAGAGATACAAGAAATAGTTCTTCATAGCAGTTTTTGTATACTTCGTAATTGGGTTGATTCTTTTTTTTTTAATTAATCTTGTGAGATCAAAAAATGTTAGGCTCTTGTGAGTTGATTGGTTTCCTTTTTAGGTAAATCTCGTGGATAACTCGCCTACATAAAACCATAGGGTTCTTGATTATATAAAGTATTCAAAGGACATGAAGATATAGTCGAATTTGGCTTAAACTTCGCAAAGACAATATATTGCTTTCTTGCTATATGTCAAAATGTTACTACTTATTTTGCTATTGTTGTAAAATGGATTTTGTAAATGAATACATTGTGCATTGACCAAATAGAGTAAATTGTGGAGAAATTTTTTCGATAATATAACATAAACAGATACTTGAGTTTAAGTCATTTAAAAACATCAAATTGCATAGGTCCATCGGCGATTTCGGTGGAGCTTCCTAATTCCGATAAACATATGTCTATTTCCATGGCATCGTCCTATGGTATTCAGGCTTTTTCTATTCACCTGACTCACCTTCCCCGTTTTCCTTCATCTGTGCCACAAAAAAAAACTTTCCATTGGGAGAAACTCTTCAGAGGTTATTAACTGGCTCCATCGGACTACAGTTTTTTACAGCTGATATTTTAACAGAGTTTGACGGAATATAAATAAAGGACCTGAGTGGTTGAGAATAGTCTCTCTGTCTATTTGCATGGCATTGGTAAAAGATTGATTGAAAACGATGATACTGTACACATAGCTACTTTAAATGGCTGTAATTACAAACTTTTGTGTTTAGAAGAATATTTTTCTTAGAAAATAGGATATAATTTGCAAACTCACAAACCAGTAAAGATACAGTATTTGACCGTATACCGCTAGGAAAAATATATGGAGGAACTTAAGAGCTTTTGTAATGTATTGCCTTTTCTTCAATGTTTAATCACCAATTGAGGACGTACAAATGAATTTCCCAGAATGAATGCGAGGGTAGTTTCAAGCCAGGGCGCACTACTTTTATGAAACGTGAGAACGATACTGATTATGCGAAGCCAATCCGTCAAGCGCAAGCTCTTCGAAGTAGTTCATTGAACAAACAACAGAGTGTGAAGCAACGATCCAGGATAATGAGTAGTAGGATGAAACACAGGTACGACAAGACCAATAATTCGGAATGTTTCTTGGAGGGAGATTTGGTACTGCTATACAACCCTCACCGGCGGAAAGTTCCATCCAACTTTTGCTGCAGTTGGAAGGCCCGTACAGAGTTGTGAAAAGGGTCAGTATTGTCATCTACCGCATACAAACCATTGTTTACCATATAGTTTGGCAGCTTAAATAGAGCTTATGTTGCGAATAGAGTGGAAGGCAGTGGACTAGGCAGTCGAATGTCATATAATGAAGGAATTGATGTTCGGAGTTTTTTTTAAAATTTGCCTGAAATCCTGAATCACAAAAGGGAGTGTAGTTAAGTACGAAAATAAAAAATTTAGTTAGGGTTTGCTCCTTTTTTAGCAGGAGATTTTCATTTTAAAAATGTAATATACAAACCAATGTTCATTCTACTACTTTTTAGCGGGAGATTTTCATTTTAAAAATGTAATATATAAACCAATGTTCATTCTATTACTCATTTTATCTATGGAGCTTCACATGCATTATATAAAAACGTGTTTTTTATTTTTGCGAACTTATTCCTCAATGAAAATAAATGAAACACGTATTAATGTAAGCATTAATCATGTTTCTTACTTCAAACTAATTTTATATAATAAAAATGATTTCATAAATTGCATGCATTTTATACATATGCATTATATTTTAAATTTACTCTAACTATTCGTTTTGTGCTGACTAAATTTTGCTTATGCATAACTTTCTTTGGCTATATAAGATAACAATTCCAGGGGCCGTTATCACCATCTTCGGTGAACGCTAACAAACACTTTATTTGAATGAAATTATTTGTGTTTTGCTTTGACGTTGGCGGTGCGTTGCTTATAGATTGATGCAATAAGAGCGTGTGTGTTCAAAGTCAGACGTAGACGCAACGCAAGTGCGTGTTATTTATCATTATTAATTAAAAATGTTGGATATCGTAAGAAGCTAAACTTAGGCAAGATACACGAGACATAGCTTCGTAGATGCGTACAAAATATGGAATGCAGCTACGATTTTCTACGCCTCAAGATTTCTTATGCTGTACCTAATACGCGTCTATGAAGATACGCCTCGTTCGCATCTTCAGTTAGAATATTTTCAAAGAAAAAATGCTTTGTTTTTTAAACTTTGCTAATATTCACATACATGTCTACTAATATGGCTGTCGCTTCCATACTACTATTTCGTTATTTAAAAAAAAAAATTAGTTCTGAAAAATGCAACCTTGTCACATGCGTTCTCAAACAAAAATAAAGTGCACCTTTAGGTATTATTATGCAGCGGTGTTAATGCTATTTTTATAAATGTTTACTTTTTCCCTAACTGTTGAAACTTTATACCAGAGCCTAGATTCAGTAAGTGTGAGTTGGAACTCAGACTAAAAATCAAGCGTCTTAAAAGTTTCAACTGTGTAATAACTGAATACCGATCGAAATATCTAACCACTAAAACAAGTCTTTTTTTGATAAGTCCGTTGTTTCATCAGAAATTAATGACAATGTGTTTGCCCGAACATTCAACATTTCCCTTTTTAATGCCTTGCCTAAATTATCTATACATTTTATAGATAGAGCAATTTTCGTGGTAAGTATTCCATTGAAGTGTAAATTGGTTAGGTATTTCAATTAATTTATACGATGTTTAATGATTAAGTTGAAACACGACATTTCTGGTCTTTAGATTTACCGGAAGTCCCGGCTACCTTATCTATTTTCAAGGTTGCCCTCTATTTTCATATCGATAGTTTTACAATATTTACAATAGGGTTGCTTAACTTCTAATAACTTAAGCTACATGTACATAATGGGTTTACAGAAGTAAATTGAAAATTATGTGTGTGTAATAAATTTGCCGAAAATTTCATTAGCAGTACTTTGAATTTTTGTTTCAGTGAAAAAGAAATAAAAGTACCAAATCCGTGCCGAACAAGAACCAAAAATAAGAAAAAGGGACCAGCGGACCATATGGGGTTGAAAAGGGCCATTTTTTGTCCAAATGGACTGAGGTGGCAACCGTGTTCTCAAATGCAAGCTTCCACAATACATACACATATAAGTACTTCGACATTACGAAATACATTGTCGCATTGTAAGCCAAAGTATTTTTCATTGTTCACTATATAGTTTGGCAGCTTAAGTAGAGGTTATGTTGCGAATAGAGTGGAAGGCAGTGGACTAGGCAGTCGAATGTCATATAATGAAGGAATGGTGTTCGGAGATTTTTCGAAGTTAAAAAAAAAATGATAAAAGCTTTAATATAAATAAAACTATTGTTTTAATAACAACAACAACGCCATATATATTCTGTATACATAAATATGTAAGGATTATCTCACTTTAAAATTTGATTTAAATAATCTAAAGTTTTGTTTTGAAACTGAGTCGAGAACTGTGCGTGTGTATGTGCGAATTTTCACCGATCAGCTGTTAGTTGCGCTACTTGGTAAAATTTACAATGGTATTTTTGCATAACACCTTTTGACCAGCGCATAGTGTACAAGTACAAGTGTGTTGACTTATCTGTCAAGCATTCTGACAGGCACTCGCTGGATTCGGAATGACAGAGAATTCAAAATGGATACCATTACCGAGTGCGCCGAATGATTGAAAAATTGAAAAAGTCGATACGATTGGTAGTCAAAAATGTTGTCGTTGAGACCAAAAATGCGACTCTAGACCTGAGATTTCCATCAGGTGAGCGAGGCTGTTTGTAGTTTTGACGTTTATCGCTTAGTGAACACACTTGGTATAGGTACACTATGGACCAGCGCAATACCACAGATTAAGTGTAAAATTTCACAAAAATAATAAAAAAATAATTGAAATACCTAACCAATTTATAGTGGGTATCACAAAATCTTCATAACAACAACCACATGAAAATTTTCAATTTCTTTCGCAAATATCTCTCGACAGACCCAAAATTTTTATTTTCCGCCTTTGGATTATTGTTGTCCAGGCCAATACGCGTCTGTTGACACCTCTCTCGATATTTTTGGACACGTATCAGCAGTGTCATGCACATTGTAAATTTTACCAAGTAGCGCAACTAACAGCTGATCGGTGAAAATTCCCACATTCACACGCACAGTTCTCGACTCAGTTTCAAAAAAAAAATTTAGATTATTTAATTCAAATTTTAAAGTGAGGTAATCCTTACAAATTTATGTATACAGAATATATATGGCGTTTTTGTTGTTATTGAATCAATAGTTTTATTTATTATTAAAGCTTTTATAATTTTTTTTTAACTTTGAATAAACTCCGAACACCATTCCTTCATTATATGACATTCGGCTGCCTAGTCCACTGCCTTCCACTCTATTCGCAACATAACCTCTACTTAAGCTGCCAAACTATATAGTAAACAATGGTCATGCAATCGTATGAAACAACCAAAACTGATTCCTGTTGGCGTGGTATTGTTTTTTTTTTCAGTCACAGTCACGGTTAAAAGCCGCTGTGACTGAGAGGTCACAATCACAGATAACATTGATCCTCAAAAATCACGGGATCGGCCAACATTATTGAGGTTATGTTTCGAATAGAGTGGGAGGCACTCGAAGGCCATGAAAAACGGCAATCGAATGAGGTATAATGAAGGAATGATGTTTGGAGTTTTTTCAAAATTTGCGCAAAATCCTGAATCACAAAAGGTAGTGTGATTAAGTACGTAAATTAAAAAATGTAGTTAGGTTTTGCCAATAAATGCTACTTTGGACTAGGTAGGCAATTGAAAAGTAAAGTCCTCTCTCGGCGAACGAAAATCATACTCTACAAGTCACTTATCGTACCCGTCCTGCTATATGGGGCAGAAGCATGGACCATGACAACAGCAGATGAAGCGGCTTTGGGAGTGTTCGAGAGAAAAGTTCTTCGAAAGATTTATGGACCTCTACGCGTTGGCGATGGCGAGTACCGAAGAAAGATTTAATGATGAGCTGTACGAGCTATACGCAGACATCAACATAGTCCAGCGAATTAAAACGCAGCGGCTGCGCTGGCTAGGCCATGTTATGCGAATGAAAGATGATGCTCCGGCCAAGAAAGTGTTCCTATCGGAACCCGCCTATGGAAGCAGAGGTAGAGGGCGGCCCCACTCCGTTGGAAGGACCAGGTGGAAAACGATTTAAACTCCCTTGGTGTGACCAATTGGCGCCGGTTGGCGGAGCGAAGGAGCGACTGGCGCGCCTTGTTGGACGGCCATAACCGTTTAGACGGTTAAGCGCCAATTAAGTAAGTAAGTAAGTTAGGTTTTGCTCCTTTTTAGCAGGAGATTTTCAATTTAAAAATGTAATATGCAAACCATGGTACAATTACCAGGTAGAAGCATAAGTGAAAATGCAACCCTCCTGTGTATTTTGTTGTTGCCGATCGAACATAAACTGTCAATCGGTCTTTCAATTTCTTCTGTCAAAAGTGATGGAAGAAGAAAAATGTCACATATAATTTTCGTCGACAAAGCCAAAACAAAAAAAGAAAAAAGTTTGTTTGCTGGTGAAACTGGAGAAAAAAGGCATTTTTAACGGAAAATAAAGGTAATTAGCTGATTTTTAAATGATATATATTTAATTTATTGTTATTATTTATCTACATATAGCAGCTGAATCATATCTTCAACGTTTCCAGCGCATCAACTCTTGGTAATTCTATACGACAGCATGACACTGATAATACGCGTCCACAAATATCGAGAGAGGTGTTAAAGGACGCGCATTAACCTCGATAACAATAATCCGAAGGCGGAGGTAAAATATTTTGTGTTGGTCAAGAGATATTTGCAAAAGAAGTTGAAAATTTTCAATTCAAAATTTTCATGTGCGCGTTGTAATGTTGATATTTGGTACATACAAAAAAAATTGTGACATAAGTCTTTTGCGCAGATATAGTTTCGGTTTTTTGGGAATATCCTTTGAACAAGCTAAAATTTTTCCTTTCCGCCTTCGGATTATTGTTTTCGGATTTGGTGCTGCATGTGATCTTGCACTCAAAGAAATGGAATATGATGAGAAATTTATAGATTTTCTTTCGAAACGTTTATATGATCGCATCACTTCAAGATTATCACATAGTATATGTAATGGTGATCCAGAGCAAAGTTATAGTGGTTTATTAAATTTATCATTACTGATGGCCTTAAAAGATGTGGCGTTGTCTAGTGCCTCAGCATGTACTCCTGCATTGCTGGAACCTTTGTACGTACTACGTGCGATTGGAACTGATGAGGATTTGGCACATAGTTCAATAAGGTATACGAGTTTACCGTACTGAATTGTGTAGTTAATTTGAAAGTAATTTATTGTTAAATTTTTATAGGTTTGGTATTGGTCGTTTTACCACCATTGAAGAGTTGATTATATAACAGATACATGCATCAAACATGTCGAACGTTTACGTGAAATGTCTCCATTATGGGAGATGGTGCTAGAACCAATTGATTTGAAAAAAATCCAATGGTCGCAACATTAATTTTTTTTATGATATATAAATAAGGAACCGTTCTCTTATTGTATGCATCTTTTAATGTATGTATTTATATTCCAAAGCAGTTTAATGTAAAGTGAGATACAACTTTTTAGGAAGTATATAGTTCCTACTTTATCTGCCTAAGGTCGTTATTTTGTAGTATTAAAATTATACTGGGAAATGCTATTGCTATTGCTAAATGTTTTTTGTAGTGGACCTTATTTTCAATACATGTATGTATGAGTGCTAACGTTGCTGTCTTCAAGAGATGTTGAAAATTTAGGATGAGATTGTATATAAAATGCTGATTTAATATATGTTCATGAATAATTACTGATTTATTTTAAAATGTCATGTATTTTGTAAAGTAAAAATTAAGTAATTTAGTAAGCTAATAAATATCGAAGATATGTATATACACAATAAAGTTTAACGTTGGAAACTCGTCGTGTCGCTATTTGAGATGCAGATTTCTTTGAAGGATATGTACTTCATATCGTGAGTTGTAATCTTTTTTAATTAAAAAAAGCACGGATGTGTTGAAAATTTCAAATTGAGTCGCTATGCCACAGAACTTTCGGGTTCAGCGCCATTGCATGGTTGTTTTGATCCAATTTTTCTATTGGCTCCTCTGTTCGGAACCGACTTTGCTTTCGGTTTAATTTTTGGATACTAGTTCGGTTGTAGTACTGACTTCAATTACGCGTCTGGGTTTCACAGCTTATTCGTGGTACATCATGCATATCCGTTTGTGTGCTGCAGCTGTTCCGTGCCAAGTACTGGCCTTTCGCTCCAACGGTGTCACTTAAAAAAAAGCGAACATGTAGTAGGGACTTTATTATTTATCCTTCGTCCTTCCTTCACGTTGTAGCGGCGAAAGTATTGTCCGATATTTTGGTAGACAACTGCAGGAATGACCGTTGGGGACGATGAGACAACTTCCGTTTTTTACAAACTCTTGATTAGCACTGCTAAGTCATACATAAAATTCTATTACATTTTTTATCTTAAAACATTGGGGAAACTGAATATTTACATCAAAGACGGTAAATATAGCGATGTAGTGGAGTTGGGCATCAAACTTACTCTCTGAGCTCCCACAATAAGGTCACAGGCCTGAAAATGGAGCGAACAAATTAAGCCATTTTAGGGAAGCTAACGCCACAAACTTTTTCCCCATATTTCCTCTTCCTTGATCTTGCGGGGTAATTCTTTACTTTAGCTCACAACTGCAAAAACTCGTGCAAGAATATCAGGAGAGGTGTCAAAAAAGCGTTTTGGACTCATGACGACGAATCCGAAAGCGAAAATTAAAAATTTTATTTTTATAATTTTTCCGGTCAATTTATTTTTGTAGATTTTTGTTGGTAATAGGCTTTTTTGACCAATCGTTTCTTAATTGCAAATAAAGATATTTATTTCAATTTTTCGACCTAACGTTTCGCTAGACTTCCTAGCATCATCAGAGGTGATCTAATTTATTACCAACAATAAAGATAAAAATATTTACATTAGGGGGACTCATGTAACCGTATAAATGCCTTATAAAGTGTGTAAACGTATAAATTTATCTAGTGCGTAAACGAGCTGTCAAATTTTGTATGAAAAATCATTTACACAATTTGTATAAATTTACGCGCATATTTCATTGTATAAACGCGGTAAACTCAAAGGAATGCAACCTTGCAGACATTACAGCCGGAATTTTCATCAGAAATCTCCAACATCAGCAAGTAAAGGTGTCTTAGTTTTGATTTTTCACTTAATCTTGGTATTTTTTAATTTGTATAACAATCAAAAAAATTTGTTTGGCAATAATACAGCTGAAAAACAATCAAGTTTATCAAGAGTATTACTAGGTGCGTTCATATAACGGCGTGTGTAAATGGATATAATTTTACACCTTATAAGTTTATATGCTATAATGAGTCCCCCTATTAATTTAAGGTATAAAGATTACATTAATTTATATATATAAATTTACCTTATATATGTCACGAGAACAACACTAACATTGATTTACATATGTACAAACATAGACAACACTTACGTAATATATTTGTTATTTAAATATTAAAACTAAAAGCATTAGTACTATTTAACATTGGTATCATTGTCATACTGATTCTTAACTATAAACATACAAGGTAAACAGCGGCCCTATTCAGTAAAGCCTCCATTACTGATACTTAGCATAGACTTGACTTGACTTGGCGTAAACTTGGCAACTTAGCCACGATTATACTCCACTTGGCGCATACAATCTGGCATCATAATCAGCGTTGAAATCTACTTTTAAATAACTGCCAATTTGTATGACAAAATGTCAAAATGAAATGGAAACAAACAAATGGCATCTCAAAATGTAAGCGTCACTTAGAACTTACATAGAAAATCAAAATTCAACAGACTTCTAAGTCAAGTTTTGAGTAATCAGTAACATGCAATGTTCATTTAACAGAACTGTAAGTGACAGTTCTCAAGCCAAGTCAAGTCTATGCTAAGTATCAGTAATGGAGCCTTAACTATGAGTTTTGAAATGTACATCTTTCTTTCATACAAATTATATGAAGAAAAAGTGTACATTTTAAAACTCACAGTTACTGAATAGGGCCCCAGCTGCTATATTTTGTGTGTCCTCTTTCTTGTTTATCGTATTTGCCCGTTTTTCCAATATTCTCAGACTTTCCAATGTATATCTGGCTCTCCCGTGTTTGTTCATATCTATTATTTTTGTATTAGCCAGATCAGCTGAGTGTCCACTTGTTGTGATATGCTGCGCTAAGGCGGTGGTGTTTTTTTTGCTTTGTATATCAGCTTCGTGCTCTTTCAGTCGGATTCCCAGTGCACGTTTGGTAGTCCCTATATATACCCTGCTGCAGCTTTAATTTTCTTTACCTTTACACGTTATTTCATATACCACATTGTTTTGTTCTAATTTTTCGGTTGGGCTTTTTGTGTTAGTAAATATACTTGCTAGTGTGTAGTTTGATTTATATGATAAAGATATGTTTTGTTTGTCGTGGAATATAGTTTACCTAAAATAATAATAGTGTACCTAAACTTACCGAAAACCTCAGCAAAACTAAATTCCACGACAAACAAAACATATCTTTATCATATAAATCAAACTACACACTAGCAAGTATATTTACTAACACAAAAAGCCCAACCGAAAAATTAGAACAAAACAATGTGGTATATGAAATAACGTGTAAAGGTAAAGAAAATGAAAGCTGCAGCAGGGTATATACAGGGACTACCAAACGTGCACTGGGAATCCGACTGAAAGAGCACGAAGCTGATATACAAAACAAAAAAACCACCACCGCCTTAGCGCAGCATATCACAACAAGTGGACACTCAGCTGATCTGGCTAATACAAAAATAATATATAGGAACAAACACGGGAGAGCCAGATATACATTGGAAAGTCTGAGAATATTGGAAAAACGGGCAAATACGATAAACAAGAAAGAGGACACACAAAATATAGCAGCTGTTTACCTTTTATGTTTATAGTTAAGAATCAGTATGACAATGATACCAATGTTAAATGATACTAATGCTTTTAGTTTTAATATTTAAATAACAAATATATTACGTAAGTGTTGTCTATGTTTGTACGTATGTAAATCAATGTCAGTGTTGTTCTCGTTACATATATAAAGTAAATTTATATATATAAATTAATGTAATCTTTATACCATAAATTAATGTAAATATTTTTATCTTTATTGTTGTTAATAAATTAGATCACCTCTGATGATGCTAGGAAGTCTAGCGAAACGTTAGGTGGAAAAATTTAAATAAATATCTTTATTTGCAATTAAGAAACGGTTGGTCAAAAAAGCCTATTACCAACAAAAATCTATAAAAATTTTATTGCTGTCAAACAATATCCCCAAAAAACTGAAAAATGGCACCGGAGAGCGGCGGTGGAATCCATAGTATTTTTGCGCAGATCACCTTTCTGCATTGGCGGCCTTCGGCCGCGCTTATAAAAAATTACCATGAGAGACCAAATCTATATCCGCGCAAAACACTTTTACCCACAGTTTTTTTTTGTGGGTACACACCACCATCAAAATTACAACAGCCACATAAAAATTTTCAACTTTGTAAATATATGAATGTACATCTTTCTTTCATACAAATTATATGAAGAAAAAGTGTACATTTTAAAACTCACAGTTACTGAATAGGGCCCCAGCTGCTATATTTTGTGTGTCCTCTTTCTTGTTTATCGTATTTGCCCGTTTTTCCAATATTCTCAGACTTTCCAATGTATATCTGGCTCTCCCGTGTTTGTTCATATCTATTATTTTTGTATTAGCCAGATCAGCTGAGTGTCCACTTGTTGTGATATGCTGCGCTAAGGCGGTGGTGTTTTTTTTGTTTTGTATATCAGCTTCGTGCTCTTTCAGTCGGATTCCCAGTGCACGTTTGGTAGTCCCTATATATACCCTGCTGCAGCTTTAATTTTCTTTACCTTTACACGTTATTTCATATACCACATTGTTTTGTTCTAATTTTTCGGTTGGGCTTTTTGTGTTAGTAAATATACTTGCTAGTGTGTAGTTTGATTTATATGATAAAGATATGTTTTGTTTGTCGTGGAATATAGTTTACCTAAAATAATAATAGTGTACCTAAACTTACCGAAAACCTCAGCAAAACTAAATTCCACGACAAACAAAACATATCTTTATCATATAAATCAAACTACACACTAGCAAGTATATTTACTAACACAAAAAGCCCAACCGAAAAATTAGAACAAAACAATGTGGTATATGAAATAACGTGTAAAGGTAAAGAAAATGAAAGCTGCAGCAGGGTATATACAGGGACTACCAAACGTGCACTGGGAATCCGACTGAAAGAGCACGAAGCTGATATACAAAACAAAAAAACCACCACCGCCTTAGCGCAGCATATCACAACAAGTGGACACTCAGCTGATCTGGCTAATACAAAAATAATATATAGGAACAAACACGGGAGAGCCAGATATACATTGGAAAGTCTGAGAATATTGGAAAAACGGGCAAATACGATAAACAAGAAAGAGGACACACAAAATATAGCAGCTGTTTACCTTTTATGTTTATAGTTAAGAATCAGTATGACAATGATACCAATGTTAAATGATACTAATGCTTTTAGTTTTAATATTTAAATAACAAATATATTACGTAAGTGTTGTCTATGTTTGTACGTATGTAAATCAATGTCAGTGTTGTTCTCGTTACATATATAAAGTAAATTTATATATATAAATTAATGTAATCTTTATACCATAAATTAATGTAAATATTTTTATCTTTATTGTTGTTAATAAATTAGATCACCTCTGATGATGCTAGGAAGTCTAGCGAAACGTTAGGTGGAAAAATTTAAATAAATATCTTTATTTGCAATTAAGAAACGGTTGGTCAAAAAAGCCTATTACCAACAAAAATCTATAAAAATTTTATTGCTGTCAAACAATATCCCCAAAAAACTGAAAAATGGCACCGGAGAGCGGCGGTGGAATCCATAGTATTTTTGCGCAGATCACCTTTCTGCATTGGCGGCCTTCGGCCGCGCTTATAAAAAATTACCATGAGAGACCAAATCTATATCCGCGCAAAACACTTTTACCCACAGTTTTTTTTTGTGGGTACACACCACCATCAAAATTACAACAGCCACATAAAAATTTTCAACTTTGTAAATATATGAATGTACATCTTTCTTTCATACAAATTATATGAAGAAAAAGTGTACATTTTAAAACTCACAGTTACTGAATAGGGCCCCAGCTGCTATATTTTGTGTGTCCTCTTTCTTGTTTATCGTATTTGCCCGTTTTTCCAATATTCTCAGACTTTCCAATGTATATCTGGCTCTCCCGTGTTTGTTCATATCTATTATTTTTGTATTAGCCAGATCAGCTGAGTGTCCACTTGTTGTGATATGCTGCGCTAAGGCGGTGGTGTTTTTTTTGTTTTGTATATCAGCTTCGTGCTCTTTCAGTCGGATTCCCAGTGCACGTTTGGTAGTCCCTATATATACCCTGCTGCAGCTTTAATTTTCTTTACCTTTACACGTTATTTCATATACCACATTGTTTTGTTCTAATTTTTCGGTTGGGCTTTTTGTGTTAGTAAATATACTTGCTAGTGTGTAGTTTGATTTATATGATAAAGATATGTTTTGTTTGTCGTGGAATATAGTTTACCTAAAATAATAATAGTGTACCTAAACTTACAGAAAACCTCAGCAAAACTAAATTCCACGACAAACAAAACATATCTTTATCATATAAATCAAACTACACACTAGCAAGTATATTTACTAACACAAAAAGCCCAACCGAAAAATTAGAACAAAACAATGTGGTATATGAAATAACGTGTAAAGGTAAAGAAAATGAAAGCTGCAGCAGGGTATATACAGGGACTACCAAACGTGCACTGGGAATCCGACTGAAAGAGCACGAAGCTGATATACAAAACAAAAAAACCACCACCGCCTTAGCGCAGCATATCACAACAAGTGGACACTCAGCTGATCTGGCTAATACAAAAATAATATATAGGAACAAACACGGGAGAGCCAGATATACATTGGAAAGTCTGAGAATATTGGAAAAACGGGCAAATACGATAAACAAGAAAGAGGACACACAAAATATAGCAGCTGTTTACCTTTTATGTTTATAGTTAAGAATCAGTATGACAATGATACCAATGTTAAATGATACTAATGCTTTTAGTTTTAATATTTAAATAACAAATATATTACGTAAGTGTTGTCTATGTTTGTACGTATGTAAATCAATGTTAGTGTTGTTCTCGTTACATATATAAAGTAAATTTATATATATAAATTAATGTAATCTTTATACCATAAATTAATGTAAATATTTTTATCTTTATTGTTGTTAATAAATTAGATCACCTCTGATGATGCTAGGAAGTCTAGCGAAACGTTAGGTGGAAAAATTTAAATAAATATCTTTATTTGCAATTAAGAAACGGTTGGTCAAAAAAGCCTATTACCAACAAAAATCTATAAAAATTTTATTGCTGTCAAACAATATCCCCAAAAAACTGAAAAATGGCACCGGAGAGCGGCGGTGGAATCCATAGTATTTTTGCGCAGATCACCTTTCTGCATTGGCGGCCTTCGGCCGCGCTTATAAAAAATTACCATGAGAGACCAAATCTATATCCGCGCAAAACACTTTTACCCACAGTTTTTTTTTGTGGGTACACAACACCATCAAAATTACAACAGCCACATAAAAATTTTCAACTTTGTAAATATATCTGGAAAGAAATAAAAATTTCAATTTCCGTTTTCGGATTCATGGTCCTGGGTCCAAAGCGCGTCTTTTGACACCGCTCCCGATATTTTTGGACGACATTTAGTAGTTGTGAGGTAAAGTAAATAATTACCTAATAAATTTTCACGTAAAAAGTAAATAAACAAAAAATGTAAACATAAACAAAGTTTGATATTTTATATCTAGCTTCGGATGAAAAAACATGTAAAATGCAACTCTGATGCTTTTACCTGGTTATTGTACCATGATGCAAACCAATGTTCATTCTATTACTTTTTCAGCAGGAGATTTTCATTTTTAAAATGTAATATATAAACCAATGATCATTCTATTACTCATTTTATCTATGGGGCTTCAAATATATTTTATAATAACATGATTTTTATTTTTACGATTTATTCCTCAATGAAAATAAATCAAACACGTATAAATGTAGTCATTAATCATGGTTTTTAGTTCTTAATCTATATATATAAAAATGAAATGATGTTCGTTCCTGTCCATATTTTGGGGCCGACACGAGGCCAATTTAATTCGTTCTTTTTTCATATTATAGGGATCAAATAGGGGAAGGTTTTTAGCAAAATAAATTTTTTTTAAATTTCTAGGGTCTTGAGGTATAGGTCAAAACGTGGACCCGGATAACCTTAGGGTGTGTTTTTACATTATTGATATCAATATTCACATATGATAATAATAATCTCACAAATGTGATTTTTTTTTTAATTTAGGCGCATAAACAAATCAAAAGGTTAGCTCTGTGAATTACTATTCATATCGATTAATGATTCGTGAAAATGAAGAATCCCATCCATCCATACCATCCTCCATATACATACCCATACCTATACATCTTACACTTACATCTTACATTCAAAATTCCCCCATACCGTGAGCAAAGATGTTTACACATCAAAACTATTCAATATGATAATAATAATCTCACAAATGTGATTTTTTTTAATCCAGGCGCAGAAACGAATAAAAAAGTTAGCGCTATGAATTATTATTCATATCGATTAATGATGCGTGAAAATGAAGAATCTCCCATTCTGAAATGCAGAAGATTGCTCCACCAATTTGTCGTGGATATGTATGCAAAAATTGAGACCGAGCGCTTAAACTATATCAAATTCAATCACACTAAGTTACGGTCCGGGGAATACATTCACTTATGGGATGCAGTGAATAACGATGGAAATGTGAATTACACCGGTAGAATGATCATATTACCAGCAACATATACTGATAGCCCCCGACACATGGATGAATAGGCACAGGATGCCATGGCGTATGTTCGCGCCTATGGACGGATCTGTTTAGTACTTTTACATACAATCCGCAATGGAGTGAAATCAAAGACCATTTGTTTCCTGGCCAACCCCCAATTGATCGACCCGACATAACTGCACGTATTTTCAAACTAAAACTAAAATCACTTGTGGACATTGTTGTCGAACATAGTGTTTGGAGAGGTGCGTTGTTATATGTATTCCGTTGAATGGCAAAAGCGGGGATTACTGCACGCACACATTTTGATTTGTTTGGTTGATAAAATTACACCGGATCAAATTTATAGTGTGATATCAGCTGATATACCGAATCAAACGATTGATCCAGATTTGTTCGAAGTCGTCAAAAAAAATGTTGAAGTTGACAATCGTTGGATTGTTCCATATTGTCCATTGTTGTCCAAAACATTCAAAGCGCATATTAACGTGAATACTGTAATTCCGTTAAATCAATTAAATACATTTGCAAATATGTAAATAAAGGAAGCGGTGCAGTCCAAAATGAGAAGGACCAGATTAAAAAATATCAAATGGGGCGTTATATAAATAAATACACGAAAGACATCCAAGAGTCGTTCATTTAGAGGTTCACCTTGAAAATGGCGACCGCGTTTATTTTACTTCTGAAAATGCAGCGCTTAGAGCAACAAGTGCACCGTCTACAACTTTGACTGCCTTTTTTCATTTATGTCAATCGGACGATTTTGCAAAAACATTGCTATATGCAGAAGTGCCACAATATTTCAAAGCGGATACATCCAGGAAAACATTTCAAAGGCGAAAACATGGAAAACCAGTTCAAGGTCATCCTAATGTGTTCTCAACAGATACATTAGGACATTTATGCAGTTCATCCAAATAATGCTGAGTGTTTTTACTTGCGATTGTTGTTAATTAATGTTCGTAGCCCAACATCATTCCAAGCTTTAAGAACAATTAATGGTGAATTGTGCGCTACATATCGTGAAGCATGTCAACAATCAAATTTGTTGGAGGATGGTAAGCATTGGGAAGACACGCTTGCCGTTTCAGCTGTAATAGCCAGTCCACATCAAATACGAACATTATTTTCGATAATAATAGCAATGTGCTCCCCAACTAATCCATTGTAATTATGGAATAATTTCAAAGACTATCTGGCAGATGATATTTTGAACCAAATGCGTCGAAGTACTGTAAATTATGAGTTGGAATTCCCATTGGAAATTTACAATGAGGCATTGATAATGATTGACGACATTTGTTTGTCGATGTCAAACAAATCGTTAGTACAATTGGGCATGTCAGCAGCAAATCGTCCAAATGATATGTTCAATCGAGAATTGGAGCGTGAATACCATTATGACTGTAATGAACTAAACACATTTGTAACATCAAATTTAACGAAATTGAATGACCAACAGCAACATGTTTATGATACGGTCATGAATAATATTGGCCATGGAACTGGTGGATTGTTTTTCTTGGATGCTCCTGAGCGAACAGGCAAGCCCTTTTTGATTTCATTGATATTAGCAACAATTCCATCAGATAATAACGTCGCATTGGCACTCGCTTCTTCCGAAATTGCGGCTAAATTACTGGAAGGCGGTCGCACAGCACATTCTGCATTAAAGTTGCTTTTGAATATGCATGTAAATGAAACACCAACATGTAATATTTCGAAAACATCTGGAATGGCAAAAGTTTTAAAGTATGTTAGCTCATCGTATGGAACGAGTGTACTATGGCACACAAGAAATTATGGGAAGCACTTTATAGAACTTTGAAAGATCTACGAGGAAGCCAAACAGTCTTTGGAGGTGCCAGGATTTTATTGGCTGGAGATTTCAGGCAAACATTACCTGTGATCCCAAAATCCACGACTGCAGATGAAATCAATGCATGTTTAAAATCACCGTATTTATGGAGACATGTAAACACGCTTACTCTTACTACAAACGTACGTGTTCAACTACAAAACTATCCGTCAGCAGCTGAATTTTCACAGCAATTACTGAAAATCGGAAATGGCCAAATGTCTTTCAATCCAACAGGAATGATTACTTTGTCTAACAATTTCTGCACTTTTTCTCAGTCTAAAGAGGCATTGATAGAGAGTGTATTTCCAAACATAGTTCAACGTTACAAAAACTAAGATTGGCTCAGCGAAAGAGCAATTTGAGCTGGGAAAAATAAGGACGTCAATGATATAAATGCATGGTGACATAGTTGCATATAAGTCAATGGACACTATTACTGATCAAGATGATATCGTAAATTATCCAACTGAATCCTTAAACTCACTCGATTTGCCAGGCCTACCACCTCATAATTTACGATTAAAAATTGGAGCACCGATTATTATGCTGCGCAACATTAATGTACCACGACTTTGCAACGGTACCAGACTCGCTGCGAAGAAGCTAATGGGTAACGTTATCGAAGAAACAATTTTGAAAGGGAAGTACAAAGGAGAAGACATTTTGATACCCAGAATTCCACTGATTCCGAAGGATTTACCATTCGATTTCAAACGTTTGCAGTTCCCTATTCGCCTTGCTTTCGCTATGACAATTAATAAGGTGCAAGGGCAGCCTCTACAAATGTGCGGTATTAATTTAGAATACCCAATTTTTTCTCATGGACAATTGTATGTATCTTGCTCACGAGTAGGCAAACCATCATCATTATTCATTTACGCGAAAGATGGAAAAACCAAACACGTTTTCTACCAAAAAGTGTTACAATAAAGTTCGAATGAAATTGTATCAAAGAATTTGCTTTGTTTCGTATTAATTTTATTTTCTTTCAGCAAATCATTGAATTTATCGCCTAGCGAAGCGGGCGAGGGTACGCTAGCCTATATACATATATAAAAATGAATATATAATATATAGAATATACAATATGGATATCAAATGAAAGCTGTAGATGAGTTCTTTAGCAGAGGGTAATTTTCATACATCTGGGTGACTAGGGTCTCGAGATATTGCCCAAAACGTGGATCAGAATAACCTTGGGATGTGTTTTTACATTATGGGTATCAAATGGAAGCTGTTAATGTGTACTTCAATATGGGTATCAAAAGGAAGCTGTGCTGATGACTGGTAATTTTTCCCTGGGTGACGAGCGTCTCGAGATCATTTCATGTGTACAAAATTTTTTGAATAAATATGCGAATTTTTCGATTTGTGTCGTGATGCTAAGTTGCAAATTTTTTCGAAGGAGAGTAAACATAAACACCGAGGTTTGTACACTGTTTATGAGAGATGCTTCAGCACACATACACAAACGTACATATGTCACATTTCGTTGCTGGCTGAACATTTCTACTGCTTTGTATTTGTTATACAAACGACGCTATGTTCCGTTAATTTGTATGCAGTTCAACTGTGAGCAGTGTTCGGAATTTTATCACTAAAATGGTAGATCTATCACCTTTTTCCTGAAATATAAGTTCTACCACTTCTACCACGCAAGCTTAAAAATAGGTGGTAGATTTTTATAGAAGTTTTCTGAAAAAACCTTATTTTTCCCACAATTATTCGGGAAGAAAATCAATGCAGTTGAATGGTTTTATAAAACTCAAAATAACGTCTAGCTTAGCTCCGATCACCATATTACCTCTTTTCCTTTAGGTTTTTAGTACAAAACTGTAACGTACACCTATCTATATATATGAAAAAAAGTGGTTATTATTCATTATATCAATATATTTAAAATATAACTGAAATCTATCACTTTTTTCTCAAATAAACCACTATTTTTTGGAAAATCGACCACTAATCAAAATTTTCAAGTCCGAACACTGATAACGATATCGATTTCGAAAACATCTGGAATGGCAAAAGTTCTTAAAGTATGTAAGCTGTTCGTATGGGATGAGTGTACTATGGCACACAAGAAATCATTGCAAGCACTTTATAGAACTTTGAAGCCAAACAGTCTTTGGAGGTCTATGATTTTATTGGCTGGATATTTCAGGCAAACATTACCTGTAATCCCAAAATCCACGGCTGCAGATGAAATCAATGCACGTTTAAAATCATCGTATTTATGGAGACATGTAAACACGCTTACACTTACTACAAACGTACGTGTTCAACTACAAAACGATCAGCAGCTTAATTTTCATAGCCATTACTGAAAATAAGAAATGGCCAAATGTCTGTCGGTCCAACAGGAATGATTACATTGTCTAACAATTTCTGCACTTTTGCACAGTCTAAATAGGCATTGATACATAGTGTATTTCCAAACATTGTTCAACATTACAAAAACTATGATTGGCTCAGCAAAAGAGCAATTTTAGCTGGGAAAAATAAGAACGTCAATGATATAAATGCAGCTATTCTGGATCAAATACATGGTGACATAGTTGCATATAAGTCAATTGACACTATTACTGATCAAGATGATGTCGTAAATTAACCAATTGAATTCTTAAACTCACTCGATTTGCCAGGCCTACCACCTCATAAATTACGATTAAAAATTGGAGCACCGATTATTATGCTGCGCAACATTAATGTGTCACGGCTTTGCAACGGTACCAGACTCGCTGTGAAGAAACTAATGGGTAACGTTACCGAAGCAACAATTTTGAAAGGGAAGTACAAAGGAGAAGACGTTTTGATACCCAGAATTCCACTGATTCCGACGGATTTACCATTCGATCTCAAACGTTTGCAGTTCCCTATTCGCCTTGCCTTCTCTATGACAATTAATAAGGCGCAAGGACAGTCTCTATAAATGTGCGGTATTAATTTAGAATACCCAATTTTTCTCATGGACAATTGTGTGTAGCTTGCTCACGAGTAGGCAAACCATCGTCATTATTTATTTACGCGAAAGACGTAAAACCCAAAAACGTTGTCTACCAAAAAGTGTTACAATAAAGTTCGAATGAAATCATTGAATTTATCGGCTAGCGAAGAGGCGAGGGTACGTTGGTATATGTTAAAAAAACTCTGTATTAAAAATAGCAGAAATAAAATCTCAATGTTATACGACTTTTAGATAATAAAAATGATGAAATGCATGCAAGCATTTTATACCTGTGCATTATATCTTAACTTTCTCGCTATATAAGGTAACAATTCCAGGGGCCGTTTTCACCATCTTCGGTTAACGCTAACAAGCTATTTATTTGAAAGAAATCGTTAAGTGAAATAAAGCACCCTAAATGTTTCCCTGCCACAGATAGATCGAAAATTTATTGAGAATTGTACTGCGAACATTGACCTGTTGTGCCTTCATCAGATTGCGTCGCATTCCAGGAGGATATGTTCCCCCGTCTCCGCTGATCGATCACGAAACCGACATGAATACAAAATTATGTTTTTTATTTAGTTGAATGGCGATAGAAAATCGGTATTTTTTTCTAAAATACAAGAAGCTTCAAGAAGAACGTAAGTTGTTAATGATGCGTTGCTTATGGATTGAAGCAATTAAAGCGCGTGTGTTCAAAGTCAGATGTAGACGCAACGCAAGTGCCAAAACGACGCAAAGGTCACCTTAAGCGTATTTGCTATAGGTGTTTTTTATCATTATTAATTAAAAATGTTGGATCTCCTAAAAAGTAGAACTTAGGCAAGATACATACGAGGCATCGCTTTGTAGACGCCTGCAAAATATTGCATGCAGCTAAGATCTCTCTACACCTCAAGATTGCTTATGCTGTGCCTAATAGGCGTCTATGAAGCTATGCCACGTGTCCATCTTCTCTTAGATTATATTTCAAAGAAATATTTTTTAGTTTTAAACTTTTTCATAATATTCATGTACATGTCTACTTCTATGGCTGTCATTGTAAATTTTACCAAGTAGCGCAACTAACATCGGTGAAAATTCGCACATTCTCACGCACAGTTCTCGACTCAGTTTCAAAAAGAAAATTTTAGATTATTTAACTCAAATTTTAAAGTGAGATAATCCAAACGAATATATATATACATATATAGAATATATAAGGCGTTTTTGTTGTTATTAAAACAATAGTTTTATTTATATTAAAGCTTTTATAATTTTTTTTTAACTTTGAAAAAACTCCGAACACCATTCCTTCATTATATGACATTCGACTGCCTAGTCCACTGTCTTCCACTCTATTCGCAACAAAACCTCTATTTAAAGCGGGAGTCATTGGTGCCATATGTCGTATCGCTGTAGTCGTATCCCTAACGTAATCAACTGTTTATCGTTACGATGGTAAACCAAAAAGCAATTGGTTGGCTACGATACGGTTACGACCATAGTGTACCTATACAAGTGTGTCAACTAAGCGATAAACGTCAAAACTACAAACAGCCTCGCTCACCTGATGCAAATCTCAGGTCTAGAGTTGCATTTTTAGTACGCAAGAGTACTTCAAGCTGAGTTGCATTTGATAGTTTAATAAAACTTTGTAGTATTTACAGATGAAATAGTTACATATATTTCCGCGGAAATAAGAATACTAGAAGATTTGTAGCCTGCAACAATGCGGAAACATACGGAAAGCAAAATTTATTTAAATTAGAGTCAAAATATAAAGCGCCACACGTGCAACATGGAGAATTTTCACTTCTAAGGCTGTTTGCACAAATGCATAAGGGCAAAATTACTTATATAAACGCTTTGGTCGCTTCAAAGCAAAGATAACGTACGGCGTTTCATTGTTTTTCTTATGGCGTTGTCAAAGCGTAGGCACGCAACCAAAGCATTTATGTAAATTTTTCGATACTTCGCCCGACAGATGAATTATAGGTCCGACACATAAACAGTTTTTCATATAGATGACTTTAACACATGCATTATGAGTAGATTGTACGTATTTTTATGGAGAACGCTAGAATGAGCGACACTGGCGCCAACTGATATTGAAAAGTAGCCAACTCCCCCAATTTTGTTCCAAGCAAATCATAAGAAGAAAAATTTAACATTTGCTTTGGCTAAGGGTGTTGGCACACTTTGCAAGTGAAATTATTTTTTCCACTGGTTGGTAAATTTTCTAATATTTTTCACAACTAAAAACTGCAATATAACAATCGAATACTACACAAAATATGCTAGCAAGTATTTTTGTTGTATAGGGAGTATGTTTACAACAGTGCTTCGCAAAATTTTGTATGTGAGGGGGCAAGGCGTAATAAACTTCAATTGACAAGTCTGAAGTTCCTTCATATTTACAAACGCAACATCTTGGTTGATTGTGGCGATGCTATTGCAATGCATAAGCTTGTGTTAAACGCATCTATATGAAAAATGTCATTGTACCGCCGCCCTTAATGAATGCAACACAACCAAAGCGTCTGTGTAAATCCGCCTTAATTTTTGTAGCTGTGAAAGTCTCCTGCAAATAAAATGGTGCTGTAAGTGCAAAAAAATCAAACTCCTATATGACACTACTTTATTTTCTATGTATTTTTCTTGTATTTTCTCTTATATTTTTTGTCGAGGGAGCCAATAAGGTTTCAGTACTGATGTAAGTGTGTGCACTATATTTAAAAAAACTAACGAAATACAAGAAAAATACAACGTAGTTCATTAAAAACAAACAAGCCACTTTATATTTCGATAGGGTTTTTTGACATAAGGCCGTTTTTTCTTTATTTTTTCTGACAAATGAAAATTTTGTTTTTAGTTTCAAAATTATGTGCATAAAAACACAACTAAATTCAAAGAGTAAATTGTTCTTCAGATTCTTGTGTTACACAAATATAGTGAACTTGGGTACAGAAATTCAAATTAAAAAGTTTTTCACAATAATTTGAAAAACTCTACGTTTTCTCTGCTTTTTACACTTAAAGGAGTAACCATCCGTAATAAATTAAACTTTTAATGAAAATCAATAACTCTGAACTGAACACTTTTCGCCATGATATAAAATTAAAATGCTTTGGAACAGGAGCAACACTTTTGTGACTACATAAACCCTGTTTCAATCTTTTACGTCTCTGCACAGAACCCTAAATGACCGTTTTCAACCGAAACAACAATGGCAACCCAGATTTTCCCGTTATGCTCACTTAAGCGAGTGTCAGAAAGAAGTCAACACACTTGTACAATATGGTTACGACCATAGTACATTTTACCAAGTAGCGCAACTAACAGCTGATCGGTGAAATTCGCACATTGACACGCACAGTTCTCGACTCAGTTTCAAAAAAAAAACTTTAGATTATTTAGCTTAAATTTTAAAGTGAGATATTCCTAAACAATTGATATATATATATATAGAATATATAAGGCGTTTTTGTTGTTATTAAAATAATCTTTTTATTTATATTAAAGTTTTTATTATTTATTTTTGAACTTTAATTTAATAATTTCATGCGATTTTAAAGCATTTTCGTGCATATAAATACAACCATGTGCATATACGTTTTGACATTACATTTCATACACGTTCGTATTTGCCATTCTCATTGTTTCTAAATTCGCAAACAATGACTACGGTATTCTGTGATTTTTCGAAAAAATGTATTAGGGGGACTCATGAAAGCATATAAACTTATAAGGTGTAAAATTATATCCATTTACACACGCGGTTATATGAACGCACCTAGTAATACTCTTGATAAACTTGATTGTTTATCAGCTGTATTATTGCAAAATAAAATTTTTTTGATTGTTATACAAATAAAAAAAATGCCAAGATTAAGTGAAAAATCAAAACTAAAACGCCTTTACTTGCTGATGTTGGAGATTTCTGATGAAAATGCCTGCTGTATGTCTGCAAGGTTGCATTCCTTTAAGTTTACCGCGTTTACACAATGAAATGTGCGCGTAAATTTATACAAATTGTGTAAATGATTTTTCATTCAAAATTTGACAGCTCGTTTACGCACTAGATAAATTTATACGTTTACACACTTTATAAGGCATTTATATGGTTACATGAGTCCCCCTATTATTTTTGTGAAATTTTATACTTAATCTGTGGTATTGTGGTGGTCATAAAGCTTTTATGCAAAAATACTTAGCCTCACAACGCGACAATGTATTTCGTAAAGCTGGAGACATTGGTGCTTTATCGGTAACCGTATCGGTAACCTTATAACAGCTGATTCGACCAACCTTATGAGAATCAATGCAATCGATTATTGGTGCCGCTAAGGTCGTAACCGTATCGTAGCCAACCAATTGGGTTTTGGTTTACCGTTGTAACGATAAACAGCTGATTACGTTAGGGATACGGATACAGCGATACGACATACGGCACCAATGACTCCGGCTTTACGTCGAAGTACTTATATGTATATGTATTTGATGTGGAAGCTTGCATTTGAGAACACGGTTGACACTACAGTCCATTCCCTTTCCCCTTATATGGTCCCCTGGTCACTTTTTCTCAATTTTGGATCTTTTTCGGCACGGTTTTGGTACTTTTATTTCTTTTTCACTGAAACAAAAATTCAAAACACTGCTAAAAAATTGCCGCAAATCTATTAACCACATATAATTTTCAATTTATTCCAATGGAATTCTTACCAAGAAAATTGCTCTATCAATAAAATTTAGCAGAACAATGACATTTCACTTGGGAGATAATTTAGGCGAGGCATTAAAAATGAAGTGTTGAATGTTCGGACAAACACATGATTTCATTTGATTGAAACAACGCATTAACAGAAAAAGACTTGTTTTAGTGTTTAGATATTTCGATCGGTGTTCAATTATTATACAGTTGAAACTTTTGAGAAGCTTCATTTTTAGTCTGAGTTCAAAACTCACACTTACTGAATCTAGGCTCTGGTATGAAGTTTAGACTGTGAGTGAAAATGAAAGCATCTATAAAAATAACATTAACACAATTGCTTAGTTTCATTTACGATTTATTGAGCTTGCCACAACGCAAATTTTTTAACCGTTCCTTACTAAAACCTAACTGCGCTATACATTTTATTTCATTGCAATCAAGCAAAACTAGGTTCACAACCTTATATTGGTAAAAGACATAGTCTTATCCTAAAAATTTGAAAATGTGATACCTAAAGGTACACTTTTTTTTGTTTGTGCAGTTTGAACTAAAGCCAAGTGTCTCTTTTATTAAAATTTTATATAGGACCCCCTGAAACATCCTACAATTTTCGCTTTTTACAAAAAATACGATACTCTAGTAACTTGCCGAATTGTTTATATACCAATAAAATAAAACTAAAATTTGGTCCTTTTTTTTGGGGTCTGGTCTTTTTTTCAATAAATTTTGGTCCCAAATGACAACATGGTGTGGCAACCGTGTTTGAGAATGCACGTGATAAGGTTGCATTTTTCCGAACTTAATTTTTTTTAAATAATGAAATAGTAGATGCCATAGTGTACCTATACAAGTGTGTTCACTAAGCGATAAACGTCAAAAATACAAACAGCCTCGCTCACCTGATGGAAATCTCAGGTCTAGAGTCGCATTTTTGGTCTCAACGACAACATTTTTGTCTACCAATCGTCTCGACTTTTTCAATTTTTCAATCATTCGGCGCATTCGGTAATGGTATCCATTTTGAATTTGCTGTCATTCCGAATCCAGCGAGTGCCTGTCAGAATGCTTGACAGATATGTCAACACACTTGTACTTGTACACTATGGTAGATGCAAGCGACTGCCATAGTAGTAGACATGTACATGAATATTATGAACAAAGTTTAAAGCTAAACAATTGTCTTTAAAATATAATCTAAGAGAAGATGGACACGAGGCGTAGCTTCATAGACGCATATTAGGCACAGCATAAGCAATCTTGAGGTGTAGAGAGATCTTAGCTGCATGACATATTTTGCAGGCGTCTACGAAGCTACGCCTCTTGTGTATCTTGTCTAAGTTCAACTTTTTAGGAGATCTAACATTTTTAATTAATATTGATAAATAACACCTAAAGCAAATACGCTTAAGGTGACTTTTGCGTCGTTTTGGCACTTGCGTTGCGTCTACATCTGACTTTGAACACACGTGCTTTAGTTGCCTCAATCCATAAGCAACGCAACGCCAACGTCAAAGCAAAACACAAATAATTAAAAACTTACGTTCTTCTTGAAGTTTCTTGCATTTTAGAAAAAAAAACCGATTTTCTATCGCCGTTCAACTAAATAAAAAACATAATTTTGCATTCATGTCGATTTCGTGATCGATCAGGAGAGACGGTGGAACATATCCTCCTGGAACGCGACGCAATCTGATGAGGGCACAATAGATCCACGGTCGCAGTGCAATCCCCAATAAATTTTCTATCTATCTTCATGTTATAAAAATAGTTGTATTTCATTTTTCCTCATGTGACAGGGGAACTTTTAACGTCCGTTATTTTAAAGTAACCCTTATTTGACGAATCACTGAACGATTTCTTTCAAATAAAGGGTTTGTTAGCGTTCACCGAAGATGGTGAAAACGGCCCCTGGAATTGTTAGCTTACATAGCCAAAGAAATTTATGCATAAGCAAAATTTAGTCAGCACAAAACGAATAGTTAGAGAAAATTTAAAATATAATGCATATGTATAAAATGCATGCAATTTAAATCATTTAAATCATTTGTATTATATAAAATTAGTTTGACATATCAGATTTGTCAATATTATTTCAGTCCTGCTACTTTTAACACATTTATAATATTTAAGAAGTACATTTAAGAAGTACGAAACATGATTAATGCTTACATTAATACGTGTTTTATTTATTTTCATTGAGGAATAAGTTCGTAAAAATAAAAAGCCCGTTTCAATAAAGTTCTTGTGAAGCTCCATAGATAAAATGAGTAATAGAAGGAACATTGGTTTATATATTACATTTTTAGAATGAAAATCTCCTGCTAAAAAAGTAATAGAATGAACATTGGTTTGTACAATACATTTTTAAAATGAAAATCTCCTGCTGAAACAGGAGCAAAACCTAAGGCAAGGTGCACACGAGGATACGCGTCATAGACGCGTACAAGATATCTCATATAGCTACAATTTCTCTACGCCTCAAGATCTGCACACGAAGCTACTTTCGAGCGTCGCTACAAAAAGCAAACAATTATTGAAAAAAATAAAAAAATTAAATTTCTTCAGCTATATCCGTCCCCGAAGCCAAATGAAAATAGCTATTAAACGTTGTTTGCATCCCCGTGCCTTTGTAAATTATGAAAGGCAATTTTAAACCACCGTGGACTAGAGAAAAGGGTGATTTCTAGTTTCCAACACTTTTTAGCATTTTAAACGCTTCAACAATGTCTAACCAAGCTGTTGTGGTGTTTAATACTCTTTTTCGCTTTGGTAATATACCTTCCACGTACTTTCATTAATTAAAGTAACATTTTTAACTAATTACACAAATTTACATACAAAACAAGTAAGGAAGGTTAAGTTCGGGTGTAACCGAACATTACATACTCAGTTGAGAGCTATGGTGACAACATAAGGGAAAATAACCATGTAGGAAAATGAACCGAGGGAAACCCTGGAATGTGTATCAAATGAAAGGCATTAAAGAGTATTTTATAAGGGAGTGGGCCATAGTTCTATAGGTGAACGCCATTTAGGGATATAGCCATAAAGGTGGATCAGGGTTGACTCTAGAATGCGTTTGTACGATATGGGTATCAAATGAAAGGTGTTAATGAGTATTTTAAAAGAGAGTAATCCTTAGTTCCATAGGTGGACGCCGTTTCGAGATATCGCCACAAAGGTGGACCAGAGGTGACCCTAGAATTTGTTTGTACAATATGGCCATCAAACGAATGGTGTTAATGAGTATTTTAAAAGGGAGTGGGCCTTAGTTCTATAGGTGGATGCCGTTTCGAAATATCGCCATAAAGGTGGACCAGGGGTGACTCTAGAATGTGTTTGTACGATATGGGTATCAAATTAAAGGTATTAATGAGGGTTTTAAAAGGGAGTGGTGGTTGTTGTATAGGTGGTCGCCTTTTCGAGATATCGCCATAAAGGTGGACCAGGGGTGACTCTAGAACGCGTTTGTACGATATGGGTATCAAAAGAAAGGTGTTAATGGGTATTTTAAAAGGGAGTAATCGTTAGTTCCATAGGTGGACGCCGTTTCGAGATATCGCCATAAAGGTGGACCAGGGGTGACCCTAGAATTTGTTTGTACAATATGGGTATCAAAAGAAAGGTGTTAATGAGTATTTTAAAAGGGAGTAATCGTCAGTTCCATAGGTGGACGCCGTTTCGAGATATCGCCATAAAGGTGGACCAAGGGTGACCCTAGAATTTGTTTGTACAATATGGGCATCAAACGAAAGGTGTTAATGAGTATTTTAAAAGGGAGTGGGCCTAAGTTCTATAGGTGGACGCCGTTTCGAAATATCGCCATAAAGGTGGACCAGGGGTGACTCTAGAATATGTTTGTACGATATGGGTATCAAATTAAAGGTATTAATGAGGGTTTTGAAATGGAGTGGTTGTTGTTGTATAGGTGGTCGCATTTTCGAGATATCGCCATAAAGGTGGACCAGGGGTGACCCTAGAATTTGTTTGTACAATATGCGTATCAAAAGAAAGGTGTTAATGAGTATTTTAGAAGGGAGTAATCCTTAGTTCCATAGGTGGACGCCGTTTCGAGATATCGCCATAAAGGTGGAGCAGGGGTGACCCTAGAATTTGTTTGTACAATATGGGTATCAAAAGAAAGGTGTTAATGAGTATTTTAAAAGGGAGTAATCCTTAGTTCCATAGGTGGACGCCGTTTCGAGATATCGCCATAAATGTGCACCAGGGGTGACTCTAGAATGAGTTTGTACGATATGGGTATCAAATTAAAGGTATTAATGAGAGTTTTAAAAGG